>NC_060180.1:51694025-51981525 GCF_021184085.1 Oncorhynchus gorbuscha | reverse complement strand
ATATATTTTTTAAATATATCCCTACGTGGATTTATTGTACTGTTTAATTTCTCCGTGAAAAGGACGTTATTTTTACTCAGTTCTGTTTCCTGCGCTTGACTCCGTCCTCACCTATACACCACTGACGCTGACAGAATCACGCACTCCTTATGGAGTCAGTAGGTGCACCCAGTCCTCCAGTACCAGTGGAGGAACAAGTCCAGCAGCACGCGACAATGCTTCAACATCTTGGCACAGCCATGGATCGATTGCTGCTCAACATGGAGCGATGGGAAAGAGGGGTTTTTCCTATAACCTCATCAACTTCTCTCCAACCAACACCACAACCCACACCGCTGTCCACCCCTCCGTCATCTGGACCCAGTGGGATTCGGCTCTCCCTCCCGAGCGCATATGATGGGACAGCTGCCCAGTTGGAACTCTACCTGGCGACCGTCCACCCGGCCCCCTCGGGATACGAGAGCGTGTCCGCCCTCATCTCCTCTCTGTCTGGGAAGGCGCTTGAGTGGGCCAAAGCTCAATGGGGAAGTATCGATGCAGCCCGCCGCTTTCGAGTGGTCTTCGATCAGCCACCTGAGGGAGCGCGGCGGGGTAACGCTTGTTCCATCTCAGACAGGGGATGAGGAGCGCACAGGAATTCTCACTGGACTTCAGAACCCTGCCTGCCAGCGCGAGATGGAATGAGAGGGCCCTGATCGACCATTACAGATGTAGTCTACGTGAGGATGTTCGTCGGGAGTTGGCCTGCAGGGATACCACCCTTAACCTCAACCAGCTGGTGGATGTATCCATCCTGCTGGATAACCTGTTGGCTACCTGCGGACGTCTGGATCGGGGTCCGTCCATTCCATCTCACAACAAATCTGCAGGTGGACGCAGCACTTCCCAGGAGTCACATGTATCCTCTATCACAGAAGGAGACGGCGGCTATGGAAACATATATATATATATCACTGAACCTCTGGTACAGGGATACATTCGACCTTCCATTTCAACAGTCTCTTCAAGTTTCTTTTTTGTGAAGAGGGAGGGTGGTTTACGCCTGTGCATTGACTATAGGGGTTTAAATCATATTTCAGTGAAGTATAGTTACCCTCTGCCTCTCATAGCCAGATTGACCGAGTCATTGCATGGGGCAGGCTTCTTCTCCAAATTGGATCTCAGGAGTGCTTACGACCTGGTGCGTATCCGGGAGGGGGATGAGTGGAAGACTGCATTTAGTACCACCTATGGGCACTATGAGTACCTCGTCATGCTGTACGGGTTGGTGAATGTTCCATCTGTCTTCCAATCATTTGTAGATTTTCAGATACCTGCACGGGCAGGCTGTAGTGGTGTATATAGAAGACATTCTAATATACTCCGCTAAATGCGCCAAGCATTTGTCTCTGGTGCGCAAGGACTGTTGAAGCATGACCTGTATGTTAAGGCTGAGAAATATCTGTTCTTCCAACAGTCAGTCTCCTTCCTAGGGTACCGCCTGTCCGAGTCAGGGGTGGAGATGGAGAATGACTGCATTTCAGCCGTGCGTAATTGGTTGACTCCAACCACGGTAAAGGAGGTGCAGCGGTTCTTAGGGTTTGCCGACTACTACCAGAGGTTTATCCAGGGCTTTGGTTGGGTAGCGGCTCCCATTACCTCTTTGCTGAATTTTTATTTATTATTTATTTATTTATCCGTTATTTTACCAGGTAAGTTGACTAAGAACACGTTCTCATTTGCAGCAACGACCTGGGGAACAGTTACAAGGGAGAGGAATGAGCCAATTGTAAACTGGGGATTATTAGGTGACCGTGATGGTTTGAGGGCCAGATTGGGAATTTAGCCAGGACACAGGGGTTAACACCCCTACTCTTACGATAAGTGCCATGGGATCTTTAATGACCTCAGAAAGTCAGGACACCCGTTTAACGTCCCATCCGAAAGACAGCACCCTACACAGGGCAGTGTAGGGTGCTGCCCTGGGGCATTGGGATATTTTTTTAGACCAGAGGAAAGAGTGCCTCCTACTGGCCCTCCAACAGCACTTCCAGCAGCATCTCGTCTCCCATCCAGGGACTGACCAGGACCAACACTGCTTAGCTTCAGAAGCAAGCCAGCAGTGGTATGCAGGGTGGTATGCTGCTGGCAAAGGGGGACTGGTGCGACTGCAGTGGTCCGCTCGGGCGAACAGAGCTTTTTGTCAACTGAAGGCTCTGTTTACCTCGGCTCCTGTGTTGGCTCATCCTTATCCCTCCTTAGCGTTCATAGTTGAGGTGGACTCGTCCGAGGCTGGGATAGGAGCTGTGCTGTCTCAGCGCTCAGGTACACCACTTAAACTCCGCCCTTGTGCGTTCTTTTTCGAAGAAACTCAGCCCAGCGGAGCGAAACTATGATGTGGGGGACCGGGAGCTATTGGCTATTGTCGGGGCTCTGAAGCATGGAGGCATTGGCTTGAGGGGGCTCAACACCCTTTTCTTATTTTGACTGACCACCTCACTCTGGAGTACATCCGGGCGTTGAGGAGATTGAATCCTCGCCAGGCAAGGTGGGCTGTGTTTTTCACCCGTTTTGTGTTCACTCTATCATACAGACCAGGTTCCCAGAACGCTAAAGAAGACGCACTGTCTCGGACGTATGACACAGAGGAGCGGTCCATGGATCCTACTCGCATACTTCCGGCTTCTTGCCGAGTGGCAGCGGTGGTATGGGAGGTTGACGCGGACATCGAACGGGCGTTACGTACGGAGCCATACTCCTACCCAGTGTCCAGTTGGACGTAAGTATGTTCCGTCTGATGTTCGTGATCAATTGATTTGTTGATTGATCGATTGATCCTCTGGTCATCCTGGCATCGGTCGGACACTGCGCTGTCTTAGTGGCAAGTACTGGTGGCCCACTTTAGCTTAGGACGTGAGGGTGTATGTCTCCTCCTGCTCGGTGTGCATTCAGTGCAAGGCACCTAGACACATAATTACAACCCCTACCCGTTCTACAACTGCCATGGTCCCACCTATCCGTGGATTTTGTGACGATCTTCCTCCATCACACGGGAACACCACGATTCTGGTTGTTGTGGTTTACCTGTAACTATTCCCCAGGTCGTTGCTGTAAATGAGAACGTGTTCTCAGTCAACTTACCTGGTAAAAATAACGGATAAATACAATTTTAAATTGTCTAATATTTTTAAAGCTGCTGTTACAACTCTCAGAGGATGCCTTGCAGGGCATGTTTCTTGACTGGCCAACCATAAAATACTTCAGTGTTTAATTGCATTCAGGCCTTTCCTCCGTTTGACTGATAGATAAAGTGAAGTTCTGTGATCCCACAACAGCCACAAAACGCTGACCGACACCATTTCCATATGTTACAGAGCATGATTTGGAGAAAGGAGAGCAGTGACTGAATATTCACCTTGTCTGGCAGTGCTTTAAATGTGGCCATGTTTGCCTCTGTGGTAACCTTTCTACTTCTGCTGTGCCAGTTCTGTTCAGCACAAGAAATACAAATTATTATGCTGTCAAAGTGTCATTCAAACAGTATGTAGACTGGTGAAGTAGATTGCCTGTCAGAATGATTTATGTTAGTTCATAGCTCTCCACTAAGAACCATTGTATCTATGCCGTTTTCACTTCCCAAACGTACTGTACCTCCATATGAACAGATCATGGCTAATGATATGGTACTGTACCTCCATATCAACAGATCATGGCTAATGATATGGTACTGTACCTCCATATGAACAGATCATGGCTAATGATATGGTACTGTACCTCCATATCAACAGATCATGGCTAATGATATGGTACTGTACCTCCATATGAACAGATCATGGCTAATGATATGGGACTGTACCTCCATATGAACAGATCATGGCTAATGATATGGTACTGTACCTCCATATGAACAGATCATGGCTAATGATATGGTACTGTACCTCCATATAAACAGATCATGGCTAATGATATGGTACTGTACCTCCATATGAACAGATCATGGCTAATGATATGGTACTGTACCTCCATATGAACAGATCATGGCTAATGATATGGTACTGTACCTCCATATGAACAGATCATGGCTAATGATATGGTACTGTACCTCCATATGAACAGATCATGGCTAATGATATGGTACTGTACCTTCATATGAACAGATCATGGCTAATGATATGGTACTTGTGCAATAAGGAAGAATGGCTTGAGTGTAACACTGACAAATAATCACTATCACAATCAAGAACAATTCAAATATTGAAACAAAGATTCCATTCATTTACATTACATTTAAGTCATTTAGCAGACACTCTTATCCAGAGCGACTTACAAATTGGTGCATTCACCTTATGACATCCAGTGGAACAGCCACTTTACAATAGTGCATCTAAATCTTTTAAGGGGGGGGGTGAGAAGGATTACTTTATCCTATCCTAGGTATTCCTTAAAGAGGTGGGGTTTCAGGTGTCTCCGGAAGGTGGTGATTGACTCCGCTGTCCTGGCGTCGTGAGGGAGTTTGTTCCACCATTGGGGAGCCAGAGCAGCGAACAGTTTTGACTGGGCTGAGCGGGAACTGTACTTCCTCAGTGGTAGGGAGGCGAGCAGGCCAGAGGTGGATGAACGCAGTGCCCTTATTTGGGTGTAGGGCCTGATCAGAGCCTGGAGGTACTGAGGTGCCGTTCCCCTCACAGCTCCGTAGGCAAGCACCATGGTCTTGTAGCGGATGCGAGCTTCAACTGGAAGCCAGTGGAGAGAGCGGAGGAGCGGGGTGACGTGAGAGAACTTGGGAAGGTTGAACATTAGACGGGCTGCGGCGTTCTGGATGAGTTGTAGGGGTTTAATGGCACAGGCAGGGAGCCCAGCCAACAGCGAGTTGCAGTAATCCAGACGGGAGATGACAAGTGCCTGGATTAGGACCTGCGCCGCTTCCTGTGTGAGGCAGGGTCGTACTCTGCGGATGTTGTAGAGCATGAACCTACATTCCACACATGATGTAAACATTCACCAATAGATAGCATGAATAAAGCATGCCTGTCCTCTGTATTTTTATTTATTTTTTATTTAACCAGGAAGGGCTCATTGAGATTTGAAATCTCTTTTTTAAGAGCGTTCTGGCCAAGATAGGCAGTACCAAGTCATTACACAATTACAGACATATAATATGATAAACTACAGGTAATCTAATAAAAAAAAACAGAATTCACAAGAATATAACAAAATCATAAAACATCAAATTAAAAACATGGATAGGTCAGGGAATCAGCCTCAAAATCCTCATCAATGATTTAAAAACACCAATCGGGACAAGTTCTTACAGTTTAAAAGTATTTTGTAAGCTATTCCAAGCCGATGGCGCAGAGTACATAAAAGCTCTTTTACCAAATTCAGTTTGGACATTTGGAACAGTTAGCAGGACTAAATCCTGCGAACAAAGAGAGCACCCACTACATATCTGACCAATAAAAATGCCGAAATGAAAAAGTATACCAGTGCCTGAGCCTACGAGTGACGAGAAGGCCAGACAACCCTGGTATACAAAGTGCAGTGGTGCGTAAGGTTTTTGCAGTTTAAAATACATCTCAAAGTGCAATGGTAAAGGGTGTCAATTGATCTCAAACACTGAGTGGAAGCATTCATATATAAAATATCCCCATAGTCTAGTAAAGGCATAAATATAGCTGATACTAGCCTCCTGGTTTCAAAAGAAAAAACACATTTTAGGCCTTATTCCTAAAATAAAATCTCAACTTCAGCTTCAATTGTTTTGTTGAATATGCAATTTAATAGAGTGGCCATCATCAATTAAAAATCCACGATATTTATATGAGGTTACAGTCTCAATCTCATTGCCCTGACAGGTAGTAATAGGTGAAAGCTTCAGATGTTTCTTTCTTTCTTTAGAAAACACCATTAGTTTAGTTTGTCAGTATTGAAGCTTCAATTGACACAAGGTATGTTGAACAGTATAAAAAGCAGTTTGCAAGTTCTGGAAAGCTTTTGTAAGAGACGAGGCACAACAATAAATAACAGTATCATCAGCGTAAAAGTGAAGTTGCGTATTTTGCACATTTTTGTCTAAATTATTTATATAAATAGTGAATAAGAGGGGTGTGAGGGAAATTTCTGTTAAACCTTACTAATGCTTGTGTACTAAGATATCCTTCTTTAAGCCTAGACATTGGGCCCGAGATTGTTAAAGAAACTAACTCATATAACATAGAAAGGTGTCACGCCCTGACCTTAGTTATCTTTGTTTTCTTTATTATTTTGGTTAGGTCAGGGTGTGACAAGGGTGGTTGGTTTAGTTTTTGTATTGTCTAGGTGTTTCTGTATATCTATGGGGTTTTAGTATGTCTAGGTATATGTAGGTCTATGGTGGCCTGAATTGGTTCCCAATCAGAGACAGCTGTTTATCGTTGTCTCTGATTGGGAATCCTATTTAGGTGGCCATTTTCCATTTTGGTTTTGTGGGTTATTGTCTATGGTTGGTTGCATGTCAGCACTCCTCACTGAACTTCTGGAGAGAGTTTGCTGCACTGAAAGTAAAGGGGGCTGAATAATTTTGCACGCCCAATTTTTCAGTTTTTGATTTGTTAAAAAAGTTTGAAATATCCAATAAATGTCGTTCCACTTCATGATTGTGTCCCACTTGTTGTTGATTCTTCACAAAAAAATACAGTTTTATATCTTTATGTTTGAAGCCTGAAATGTGGCAAAAGGTCGCAAAGTTCAAGGGGGCCGAATACTTTCGCAAGGCACTGTATATATATATTGGCGTCACGGTCAATTTGTTCAGTGTTCGCTTTCATTAACGAGGAATGTATTCATATCACGCTGCGCCTTGGTCTCCTCATTATGACGAACGTGACAAAAGGTCTATGTGTGCATTGATATAGGCCTCTTCTAACTGTTCTGTGTGTGTGGAATGAACCCATGATGTTCAGGCACTCAGCCAAGAATATGACAGAAACTGACAACTGACTGGTTTCTCTTGATCCTAGACAGAGTAAAGGTTATATCCTGTACACCAGCAACATAGCTATTGTTCTGTTTTGGAGCCTGTTTCTGGGTAAAGACTGTGTTAGAGAAATCAGAATTAGCTTAGTACAACAGATAATCAAGATGGCGACAAGCCTCCTTGTTATAACAAGTCTTTTTAGAAGTAATACCTTGATTGATTATTCATTTTGCCTCCTCATTATTGATTAAGGGTATAATTTTCACCACAGAGGACCAAGTACAGAGCCCTGGGGCACACCATTACAGACAGACAATTTAATAGACATGAGCCCATCAAATTGAGTGCACTGAGTTCTATGAGACAGATAGTTAGCAAACCATGCAACTGCATGTTCCGAAAGACCTACGCTCGACAATCATTGCCTCAGAATAGCATGATCAACTGTATCAAAGCCTTAGAGAGATCAATTAAAAGTGATACACAGTGCTGTTTTTTGTCAAGGGCTTCGGTGATATAATTTAAAAACTTCATGGCTTTAATTTTTCTATCCTTCTTCCTGGAGCCCGACTGGTACATTGATACAATAGAGTATTTAAAGTAGTATTTAAACTATTTTGTTGCTGTTCACTAACAAGGGTTTCAAGTATTTTCGCCAGGGGTGACGGCTTTGAGATTTGCCTATAATTATTTGAAAGAGTTGGATCTCCCCCCTTTTAAAAAGTGGCAGGACAAATGCTGATTTGCAGACCTTTGGAATTTCATTACATTCCAGGGTTAGATTGAACAGATATGTAAGTGGTTCAGCTATGAAATCAGCTGTCAGATTTTATAGGCAGGGATCAAGAAGATCAGGACCTGCAGACTTTCTCTGATCTAAGGATTTCAGGGCTTTATGTACCATCTGCACTGAGAATGGCAACAAGCTAAATGTTTGACCACCTTTTACTGGTTCATCCACACAGGGTTGTACAGAGACAGAGGACACTGAATTAAATAGCCTACCAGATGATACAAAGTGCTCATTGAAACAATTCAGCATTTCAGTTTTGTCATATATGGCAACAGTCCTTCAATACACATAACGGTAATTCATTAACATTACTGTTACCAGACATAGACTTAATAGCCTTCCAACATTTTTAGGTCATTCAGGTTATCAGTGGTAACAGACATAAAATATTCAGACTTGGCCTTCCTGAGGAAAACAATAACACTTGTTTCGTAACTGCCTAAAAAGAAGCCAATCAGCTTCAGAACATGGTTTCCTTGCTTTAGCCCAGGCTAGATTACGGTTGTGAATAATACAAGACAGCTCAGAGGAGAACCATGGATTGTCCCTGTGGATAACCTGTGGAATGGGGCATGTTTGTTTACTATTTGGAAAAAAACATAATGAAAGAATTTCCAGTCAGTTTCCACACCAGGAATAAACTCAATCTTGCTCCAGTCAAAATAAATGAATCATGAAAGAAAGAAAGCCTGCTCGTTAAAACTCTTAAAATGTCTCTTAGGAATAAAGCGTGGGGTTGTCTTAGGAACCTTAGTATTTCTAACAACAACAGCACAATGGTCACTTAAATCATAAAAATAAAAAAACGCAATATATTTATGTGAAACATTTGTCAATATCAAATCAATCAGGGTAGATTTCTCTGTACATTTGAGATTTGGGCGAGGGGGTGAGTCAACTGGGTAAGATTCATAGAATTACAAAACATTTTAAAATCATCAGACACTGGCTTTAACCAACACCAGTGGAGATCACCAATCAATCTAATTAATCTGTAAAGATGTTTAGACATAAGGTCGCAGCCAATCACAGTTATGAGAGACCCTTTGAAACCTCAAGATTCAAAGCAAGAGGAGCAGCAAGGACGAGACACTCTGCGGAGGGAAAGCTGAGGACAGAACCCAGGCCAGCCAGAAATAGGGTTACTTTGGTCAACTTCAAGTAAAGAAGTGCAAATAGCGAGAGAGAAAAAATGTATCCGAGTTGAGGGACATCACGATCTTTACACCAGCAAAACAAAATAGTTTGCACTACGCAACAAGAAAAGTGTGGATTTGCTCCGCCATAAATTAATATGTTATTAGTAGGTTAAAATCTACTAGTCACAGACAAACGACTTGACATGCTGCCATCTTGGATCGTGAAGGCATTGGTGTGTTGTATTCTCCTACATTAATTTAACATTTCCACAAACTTCAAAGTGTTTCCTTTTAAATTCCTTTCAAATGGTATCAAGAATATGCATATCCTTGCTTCAGGTCCTTCTGCTATCATAGTTCTAAACAAACTACCATGGATGTTTCTGCATTGGGTTTTATTACAAGGATTCATTCATTTCCCTATGGACCTGAAATGTCCCTGTACACAGCATACAATTTGAAGGAGGTGTTTCCATTTGGACAGATTGAAATCAGAGTCAACACTATGTGTGCTGGAATCCACTAGCTGCTGTGTTCACAGGTTGAGAACCATCACTCGAGGCAAATCCCACTGCAACTGCATACTGATGTTCTCTATCTTTTTCATTTCACAGAAAGTACAAATAGTTCATATTTCTACTCTATAGTTTTCACCTGCTCTGGTTGTTGTTTTGGCTCACACTCTTTGTCGTTGCAAGTAACCATTTCCAGGTATACTCTGACGATTGCTCAATGTTGAATAGTAAGGGGTAGAATGTTGGGAAATACGCCTTTCAAGTCTCTCAAATACAATGGCCATTCTACAGTGAGTCCACCATCTACGGTGGAAATGTACAATGCTTTATAGGCTTATAATATTACTTATGTTTTTTCCCCATGTGTTTGTGCAAGGCATTTCACTGGCTTTAGATGGCAATCAAGGTGTCTAGAGAGTGTTGTTGTTATATCTCAATAATAATAAGGAATTCTGTATCAACCACATAGTGGTCTGAGAAACAGAAGACCCTTTTCATAAAGTCCTTATGAAAGTGTTCAGACAGCATTCCCATTATCTGTCTTTAGCCTAGATAATGTCAAATCTATTAGCAATGAACCATTAAAAGCTTTATTGACAAATGCCAAGTCATTAACGAATGAGACATAGCTGACAACGTTTCAACCAATTATAAGAGAACAACACAATACAGACACACACTTAACATTTGACTTTTTGGCTTTTGCTTGAAATGTCAAGTAACTTTCCATTTGAATTAGGGGAGAGACTAAGTATGAATGACTTCAGGTAACTTCAGCCATACCATGTCTTGTGTAAGGTCCAACTCACCTTGACACTTCTGTGAAAAGTAATGAAATAGGACTAGAGCCTAAAGGATAAATTAGGTATAAAGAACAAAAGAGAGTAGGCTGACAGTAACATTTAGAAGCATTTTGCTACACCCGCAATAACATCTGCTAAACACGTGTATGTGACCAATCAAATTTGATATGATGATGTGTGGAGAGTGAGGAACATGGCACACTAAACGTCAAGAGAGAGATGGCAGACATCAGGGTGTCCACTGGGTCACAGCTCCTTCAACAGCGAACCCCTGTCCTCATTACTGATGGAGGTAGCCTGGGTAACCAGTGAAGGACTCAGAAACATAATTTAGGGCTGTTTGTCTGAGTGCGATAGAGCGTTGTTCAACAACTCCAGTCCTCAAGTACCCTCAAAAGCACACATTTTTATTGTAGCCCTCAACAAGCACCTGGTTCAACTTGTCAACTAATCATCAAGCCTGTGATGAGTAGAATCAGGTCTGTTTGTTCGGGTTACATCATAAAAGTCTGCTGTTGGAGTACAGGAGGCTGGTGCCACGTTAATTAAGGAGGACGGGCTCATGGTAATAGCTGGAGCAGAATAGGTGGAATGGTATCAATTACATCAAACACATGGTTTCCATGTTTAATGCCATTCCATTTGCTCTGTTCCAGCCATTATTATGAGCCGTCCTCCCCTCAGCAACCTCCACTGTGTTGGAAGTACTTGAACACTAGAGTTGGGAAACATTGCAATAGACTAAATTGGAGGGTTGATTGAATAGAGAGAAATGGCATTTCCCTCATAAAACACCCCAAATACTCTATACTTTTCAGCATCAAACTGTATGGAGACAAACATTTATAAATGGAAATTCCAATTAAATGATTGTGTCAATAGTTTGATGACTACTGTGCTGACTGTAACAGGTACGACCCTCTGGCAGTAAGCAACATGACTGGATTAAAAATGTCACCTGCACGTACCTTGAACCATAACCAACCTGTAGTGGCCTCACACTACAGGGTTTATGAGAACTTGAGCCTCCAGCTGGCATGATAAGAGTCAGGAAAGTGATTTATACAGCAGTTGAAACAACCCCCATTTGGTGCTGCATATTTCAGTGAACCCTCAGAAGGAACAAAACATTACTGGCAAGAAAATAAAAAGAAAAGAAAACAGGGTAATTGAAACATACTTAAATTTGTTGTTTTTTTATCAACAATGTTGTAACACAAGGACAAGGTTGTGCTGTATAGTATTTCTATGTTGAATAGAATGTAGGATCTGTGCGTGTTCTCTGCCATCAATGAAGGTCCCACACTTACCCCATTGTTATAAGGTCCTACAAGGTGGTTTTAGGCACTATAGTGGATAGTATAACAAAAACATTATCGGGTAGAATATCCTCTAAACCCACTTGGACTAGCTTGCTATGTTTTACTATTTACCCTGCCCCTTGGCATGAAAAACTCAGGCAGGCACCTGGACTTGGCTTGATAGAACTCTATAATTGATCAAATCTAACTCTCCCTCACGGACACAGTTATGCAGCTAGAGCTGTTCACCAGCACTGTAGTTGTCCTGGAAGGGTACAACTCATCTGTAGGAGTTCTTCATGGAAGTACAAATCTATGCCAAATCTGAGAGCTCCTGGCACATATATATGCATATGAACGAGAGAGAGAGAGAGATAGGATCTCACCCCCCCCCCTGTCAGCCACCCTGATAGCCCTCCGGACAACCCCCCCCCCACACACACACACACACCCACTACGGACATACACAAGACACAGATTGTACTCCTTATGGACTCAAATGGGAAATCTAAATATCTCCACCCTGCTACCACAAAAAGACTTCCACCCTGCTACCATACAGCGGGTAAACGCAAGTATTTCCCGTGACTGTGCCTCAAAACCGAATGTTTTCCTGGCCTACCACTCCAGCCTGGACTTGAACAGCCTCTATGACCAGGTCCACCTATACAAGGCAGCAGTGCCCACCTTCGCCTGGACTGTAAAGGACATCGCTCTCAAACGCAGCCCGAACACTTCACACAGGAGCAGCAGATCAATAGACACCATGCCAAGACCAGCGAGACACCCTCCAAGACCTGCGGGACCCCCACCTGGACCTACACATAGAGGACCCACGCTGAGAGGACCTACATCCAGACCGTAACACCACCAGCCACATACACACACCCGAAGTCAACCATAACCACACCTCAATTAGGCCCCCTAAGATCAGATTTATCACTGACCTCAACCCAGAGTCTCTCAGAGTGTTCAGTCAGCCCACTGACACCCCTATCAAACCACAGCAAAATCACAGTCTACTTGAAAAGAGCAATACTCAATCATGAGGCATCAAAGCCAAAGGAACTGGATAATATTAAGAAATGCTATAGATGGAAGGCATGTTAAATCCCTTTTAGACAACTTCCTGGACAAAACGTTCCACTGTAATAGTGAAGGTGTAAACTTGGCAGTAGAAAATCTTAACAGTATTTTTGACCTCTCAGCTTTTGTATCAAATCTAAAACATCTTGAATAGAAAACCGAAGAAAATGAACAACAATGACAAACGGTTTGATGAAGAATGCAAAAATCTAAGAAAGAAATTGAGAAACCTGTCCAACCAGAAACATAGAGACCCAGAAAAAAAGTCTACACCTTCACTATGGTGAATCACTAAAACAATACAGAAATACACTACGGAAAAAGATGGAACAGCACGTCAGAAATCAGGTCAATGTAATTGAAGAATCCATGGACTCTAACCACTTCTGGGAACATTGGAAAACACTAAACAAACAACAACACAAAGAATTATCTATCCAAAATGGTGATGTATGGGTGAACCACTTCTCCAATCTTTTTTGGCTCTATAACAAAGAACAAACAGCAAAAACATACACATGATCAAATACAAATCTTAGAATAAACTATAAAGACTCCCAGAACCCACTGGATTCTCCAAATACCTTGAATGAGCTGCAGGACAAAATAAAAACCCTTCAACCTAAAAAGACCTGTGGTATTGATGGTATCCTCAATGAAATGATAAAATATACAGACAACAAATTCCAATTGGCCATACTAAAACTCTTAAACATCATCCTTAGCCCTGACATCTTCCCCAATATTTGGAACCAAGGACTGATCACCCCAATCCTCAAAAGTGGAGACAAATTTGACCCCAATAACACCGTGGGATATGCGTCAACAGCAACCTTGGGAAAATCCTCTGCATTATCATTAACAGCAGACTCGTACATTTCCTCAGTGACAACACTGTACTGTACTGAGCAAATGTCAAATTAGCTTTTTTACCAAATTATTGCACGACAGACTGTCACGAATCCCGCCGAAAATGGTGCCTCTTCCTGTTTGGGTAGCGCTCGGAGGTCGTTGTCGCCGGCCTACTAGCTGCCACCGATCCCTTTTTCTGTTTCATTTAGTTGTGTCTGATTAGTTGCACCTGTTTCGTGTTTAGGTTTTGGTTGTGTTTTTTTTAAACCCAGTAGGCCCGTCGGCTTTTGTGCGGGCTTGTTTTTCTGTTTATGGTGTGCGATTATTTCGTGGTATTCATTTTTCCGCTCAGTTTTGTCCTGTTTGTTTGGAATCAAATCAAATCAAATCAAATTTTATTTGTCACATACACATGGTTAGCAGATGTTAATGCGAGTGTAGCGAAATGCTTGTGCTTCTAGTTCCGACAATGCAGTGATAACCAACAAGTAATCTAACTAACAATTCCAAAAAAAACTACTGTCTTATACACAGTGTAAGGGGATAAGGAACATGTACATAAGGATATATGAATGAGTGATGGTACAGAGCAGCATACAGTAGATGGTATCGAGTACAGTATATACATATGAGATGAGTGTGTAGACAAAGTAAACAAAGTGGCATAGTTAAAGTGGCTAGTGATACATGTGTTACATAAGGATGCAGTCGATGTTGTAGAGTACAGTATATACATATGCATATGAGATGAATAATGTAGGGTAAGTAACATTATATAAGGTAGCATTGTTTAAAGTGGCTAGTGATATATTTACATCATTTCCATCAATTCCCATTATTAAAATGGCTGGAGTTGGGTCAGTGTCAATGACAGTGTGTTGGCAGCAGCCACTCAATGTTAGTGGTGGCTATTTAACAGTCTGATGGCCTTGAGATAGAAGCTGTTTTTCAGTCTCTCGGTCCCAGCTTTGATGCACCT
This sequence comes from Oncorhynchus gorbuscha, assembly GCF_021184085.1. Classification (NCBI taxonomy): domain Eukaryota; kingdom Metazoa; phylum Chordata; class Actinopteri; order Salmoniformes; family Salmonidae; genus Oncorhynchus; species Oncorhynchus gorbuscha. The sequence continues at coordinate 51,967,123 of NC_060180.1, read as the reverse complement.
GTACTGACCTCGCCTTCTGGATGATAGCGGGGTGAACAGGCAGTGGTTCGGGTGGTTGATGTCCTTGATGATCTTTATGGCCTTCCTGTAACAACGGGTGGTGTAGGTGTCCTGGAGGGCAGGTAGTTTGCCCCGGTGATGCGTTGTGCAGTCCTCACTACCCTCTGGAGTGCCTTACGGTTGAGGGCGGAGCAGTTGCCGTACCAGGCGGTGATACAGCCCGCCAGGATGCTCTCGATTGTGCATCTGTAGAAGTTTGTGAGTGCTTTTGGTGACAAGCCGAATTTTTTCAGCCTCCTGAGGTTGAATAGGCGCTGCTGCGCCTTCTTCACGACGCTGTCAGTGTGAGTGGACCAATTCAGTTTGTCTGTGATGTGTATGCCGAGGAACTTAAAACTAGCTACCCTCTCCACTACTGTTCCATCGATGTGGATAGGGGGGTGTTCCCTCTGCTGTTTCCTGAAGTCCACAATCATCTCCTTAGTTTGGACTGGGTCTTTACGCGCCCTTGTGTGTCTGGCATGACCGTCTCTCTGTTTTAAAAAAAAAATAAAGATCCACATCTTTTGAACTACCCTGATCTCTGCGCCTGACTCCTCCACCCACTACTTATAGAAGCCGCGACACAGACCACGTATTAGGATCTGGCTAAAAATACTTGAATCAATTCTAGAACCTATTGCCCTTTATGGTTGTGAGGTCTGGGGTCCGCTCACCAACAAAGAATTCACAAAATAGGACAAATGCCAAATTAAGAGACTGCATGCAGAATCCTGCAAAAATATCTCAGTGTACTTTCGTAGAACACCAAATAATGCATGCACAGCAGAATTAGGCCGATACCGGCTAATTATCAAAATCCAGAAAAGAGCTGTTAAATTCTCCAACCACCTAAATGGAAGCGATTCCCAACCTTCCATAACAAACCCATCACCGACAGAGAGATGAACCTGGAGATGTGTCCCCTAAGCAAGCTGGTCCTGGGGCTCTGTTCACAAACACAAACACACCCCACAGAGCCCCAGGACAGCAACACAATTTTTGAGAAAACAAAAAGGTAATTACTTGACACAATTGGAAAGAATTAACAAAAAAACAGAGCAAACTAGAATGCTATTTGGCCCTAAACAGAGAGTACACAGTGGTAGAATACCTGACCACTGTGACGGACCCAAACTTAAGGAAAGCTTTGACTACGTACAGACTCAGTGAGCATCGCCTTGCTATTGAGAAAGGCCACCGTAGGCAGACCTGGCTCTCAAGAGACAGGCTATGTGCACACTGCCCACAAAACTAGGTGGAAACTGAGCTGCATTTCCTAACCTCCTGCCCAATGTATGACCATATTAGAGACAAATATTTCCCTCCAATTACACAGATCCACAAAGAATTTGAAAACAAACCCGATATTGATAAACTCCAATATCTACTGGGTGAAATACCACAGTGTGCCATCACATCAGCAAGATTTGTGACATGTTGCCACAAGAAAAGGTTAACCAGTGAAGAACAAACACCATTGTAACTACAACACATATTAATGTTTGTATATTTTCCCTTTTGTACTTTAACCATGTGTACATCGTTACAACACTGTATATATACATAATATGACATTTGTAATGCCTTTATTAATTTGGAACTTCTGTGAATATGTTTACTGTTAATTTTTATTGTTTATTTCACTTATGTATATTGTCTAATTCACTTGCTTTGGCAACGTTAACATATGTTTCCCATGCTAATAAAGCCCCTTGAATTGAATTGATAGAGACAGAGAGAGAGACAGAGAGAGACAGAGACAGAGAGAGCGTGACAGAGACAGATACAGAGAGACAGAGGGAGAACCTTGGTTTTAATGAGGTCTCCAGGGTGAGGCGTCACATCCTCTGGCTGGAGAAAAGTGTGAAGAGGGGCCTCGTCTGTTCTCCATGTGAGGCTAACACCAGGTGGAAGAATGGGAGTATTAGTGGATGGGTGAAGAAAGAAGGGCAACTTTGGCTTGAACAGAGCCAAGAGGCAATCATGTCAAGAGTCATCCCAATTAGCATCTCAATTTAGAGGGGAGAAGGCTGGAGAAGTGCCCTCACCTCGTATCATCGTGTCTGTTTTGACTTATGAAGGACAATATTTTTCACATTCAGGTACATTCTGTTTCTATCCTGTCTTGTTAGTGGAAAAACTCTGCCCCCCTCTGCTCTGTTGATGTGACAGCGAATAAAAGGCTTTACACTGATAGAATATCATAATTACTAAAAACATTGAACCTTGACCCTTTTATCTTATTGCTGCTTTCAAAATATTGTTGTTTCACAACACTCAAATAAACATGACTCTGAGTGGCACGGTAGGGAGAGCGCGGGCTGTGTTAGTCGAACCAATGCGACATAGAAAACTGCTACTGATGAGGGATAATTGAACTACTGAGTATCGACCCCAGGCTTGTTTTCATGTCCTGTTGCTGTATTGCAGTGCATACGATTGAGTGTTTTAGTGCTTCACGACAGCAGGTCCAGGGAGGCCCATTAGTGCTTATCTGTGAATGGATGATGGTTGGCTCTGCTATGATGAGCTCATTTGAGTGCACCTAGAAGTGTCACTTAATTATGGAGACATGCATCGATTGCTAATCTGTCAATCATTCACCTGGAATCGTCACGGTCTGCTCGCGTACAAAGAGTAACTTCAGTATTTAACCTCACCTCGCTTCTCACGTGTTGTAGCTAGATAAGTGATAGTGCACTGACGTATTATATTATTATGAAGTCATTTTTATGCATATCAACCATGACCACTGATTTTAGCTATGACCCCTAAAATTCAGATACTGCACTCTGTGCCTTCGTATGACGTTAAACAACTATATTGGTAATTCAAAGGCAAGTGCAGTATCTACCATCTTAATGTGTTCATCCAACGTTCTTGTTGTTTTTCTATTTGATTTTGTATGGTCATTTATTTGACTTGGGGTCATAGGTCAAATCAGTGGTCATGGTCGATATGCATGAAAAATTACATCAGTGTTATCACTTATCTACCTAGAACATATTTGTCTGGACACTACATAAAACTTTAAAGCCATTTTTCTAAGTTTCACTGAATGCTAATTACTGCTCTTCGCCTTTGACTGGCAGAGCGGGTAACTGCAGTCAAAACCTGGAGGAACTTCAGTTACTGCTCTTCGCCTTTGACTGGCAGAGCGGGTAACTGAAGTCAAAACCTGGAGGAACTTCAGTTACTGCTGTTTGCCTTGATTTTTACTTGGATTTTGTAGTTGCTGCAAATTTCACACTCCATTTTCTCTGAAACAGAACATAATTGAACCAGGACACTTTGTCACAAGATAAAACAGATACTACAAAGCTTGATTTCAGTCTTAACTCAATTTTGAACAAAAGTGCAGTTAATGTGCTTTGCCTTTGTAGCGCAGAAATTGGTCAGTAACATAAAAGATCCCTACTACATTACATGGTCTACTGATGACTATCAATACAGCTTAATGAGGTGCAGTGTCTCTCCAAGAGTTGATTAATTTATTTTGTGAAATCTGGAAACTTTACCAGAGGTTAGTTGGAAATGTTGGAGTTGGTTGGCTATTCTTGCTGCCTGTAGCATGAAAATGCATTCATATTTGATCAAAGAGTTGTTTGTTTACATTGCATGGACTTGCTCATAGGGAAGACCATAAACCTCTAAATCTTGTACTAAAATTAACACATTGAATTATTATACAGTGTACAAAACATTAGGAACACCTGCTCTTTGTCTTTCCATGACACTAACCGTATTTCTATCCAACCTGTTTATGTGAGTAAAGTACATGTCGGATAAAACATGTCATGACAGACCAGATGGAAACAGAACATTTTTCAGTAAAATTTCCGAATGTCAACAAAAAAAATACTCTAGACAAGGTGGGATCTTTTTGTGTCGGTAAAATGAATTATGCGAGAAATGTATGTGGATGTCACGCCCTGACCATAGAGAGCCCTCTGTTCTCTATGGTGTTTATGTCAGAGCATGACTAGGGGGGTGTTCTAGTCATTGATTTTCTATGTGGCTGGATTGTATGGTTCCAAATTAGAGGCAGCTGGTAATCGTTGCCTCTAATTGGGGATCATATTTAGGAAGCCCTTTATCCCACCTGCTTAGTGGGATATTGTTTTTGAGTGAGTGCATTTAGCACTACGTTTGTTCATGGTCGGTGTTTGTGTATTGTTTTGTTTAGAAGATTTACTTTAAATAAATATGTGGAACTCAAATCACACTGTGCCTTGGTCCGTCTTCCCACACAATCGTGACAGTGGACATGCTTTCAAGTATTGAAATCATAACCATCATATGACGTGTGGTTCTCCCACTACGACTCATCAGGAAAGCATGCCGTTTATTAAATTACAGATGAAATAAATGATGAACTCACAGGGTGGTGAAAGTGCATGGTGATCTTGATGCTCCTTTCCAGTAAATACTGAGGGTCTTTTTCTGGTGACATGATGATTGATGCCTGGCTGGCGTTTGACAAGTTTGTCCATAATCTCATGTAGTAGACTATGATCTACCTGCGCTCTAGCCAACGGTATCTCTTCATAGGCTATACATGTGCTCTAGCTAACGGTATCTCTTCATAGGCTATACATGTGCTCTAGCCAACGGTATCTCTTCATAGGCTATACAAGTGCTCTAGCCAACGGTATCTCTTCATAGGCTATACATGTGCTCTAGCCAACGGTATCTCTTCATAGGCTATACATGTGCTCTAGCCAACAGCATCTCATCATGTGGGTAGGCTATTCATGACACACTATATAACACAAACATTTTTGCGAGAAAACCTATCAGAGTTGAAAATTAAATGGAAACCCATTTAAACTTGTATTCTTTATTCTGTAAATGAGAATTTAACCGCCGAAGGCATGTCACAATGCACAGCCTTTAATCTGCGACAAGTGGATGGAAACACATCTCTGGTGCATATTGTTTTTATGCTGATTTTAGAATATTTGCATAAAAATCTGTCGCCAATTGAATGGAAACCTAGCTATAGACTGACCAGGGGAAAGCTATGATCCCTTGTTGATGTCACATGCTAAATCCACTTCAGTCAGTGTAGGTGAAGGGGAGGAGACGGGTTAAAGAAGGATTATTAAGCCTTGAGACAATTGAGACATGCATTGTGCATGTGTGCCATTCAGAGAGAGAATGAGCAAGACGAAATATTTAAATGTAAGTACCCCCGGAGTCTCAAAAGAGTAAGAAAAATAGAAAACACCAGGTGGAATTTTTTATTTGGTTGTGCATCAGCAGTTTTCCCCTTGTCCCCTTGTCAGTCATTGACAGTCACTATATTAACCATGTCAGCTAACAATTAATAGATTGTTAATCTAGCCAGCGATTTAAGCTTTTAGTAAATCATGGCCGAATACCGACTGGTAGTGCAGGGCATGTGCCCAGGGGCCCTGCCCTCTATGGGGCCCCCATTGATCATATTAAATCATGTTAACATGGCTGCGTTTAGACAAGCAGCCCAATTCTGATCTTTTTTTTCACTAATTGTTCTTTTAACCAATCAAATCAGCTCTGAAAAACATTTGATGTGAAAGATCTGAGATGATTGGTTAAAGGAACAATTAGTGGAAAAAAGGTCCGAATTGAGCTGACTGTGTTTAACGCATCCATGGATACATCAAGATTAATATATTAACCATTTTTAATTGAATGGAAAAAGTATTGATTGATTAGGAATTGTGGTGCAGCTAGGCCAAGTCTAGCCAGCACAAGGAACTCTGGCTATGGAAACAAACTCCAGCTGAGCACTGTTCCTCTAATTATGGTGTGGCAGCCAACTAATTAACTGCCTAAAGACTAAAAAGGTGTGCAGCTCTCTCTCTGCTGGCGAGAGCACACGTGAGCTGTAACACAGAACTCAAACCGACTGCGCGTGCGCCATAGTGCGCTATCGTGCAAACATTTATCTTGTCCCTCTACGCCAAACGCGATCACGACACGCAGGTTAAAATATCACAATAAACTCTGAAACTATGATCCAATACAAACAGTCCAGTTATGCCCTCCATCAGTACAGAGACAAAGTGGAGTTGCAATTCAACGGCTCAGACATGAGACCTATGTGGCAGGGACTCCAAGCGATCCCGGATTATAAAGGGAAAACCAGCCATGTCATGGACATTGACGTCTTGCTCCCAGACAAGCTACACACCTTCTTTGCCCGATTTGAGGATAACATAGTGCTGCCTGTGAGCTCTCGTACTCCGTGACCGACGTGAGTAAGACATGTAAGTGTGTTAACACTCACATCCCTGGTTTCCCAGGTCTAAATCAGCCCATGATTAGAGGGGAACAATGACAAAAACGTAGTGGACCTGGCTTTGACGTCCAGAGTTGAGTTTGAGGGTTGTAGGGGGCAGTAGCGTTGAATGCGTAAAATCCCTGGGGAAGCAAAACCAAGCCAAAAAAAGCCATATAACAATCTACACTAACTACAGTACTAGTCAAGTTTGGACACCTACTCCTTCCAGGGTATTTCTTTATTTGTTCAATTTTCTACATTGTAGAATAATAGTGAAGACATCAACTTTGAAATAGCACATATGGAATCTTGCAGTAACCAAAAAAATGTTAAACAAATCAAAATAGATTTTATATTTAAGATTTTTCAAAGAAGCAACCTTTTGCCTTGATTATATCTTTGCACAATCTTGGCACAGAAATGAGTGCTACAGCCGATAGTTATTTAGTTTAGTGACCTTTGAATCCTTGGGTACAGGAACAATGGTGGACATCTTAAAGCAAGTGGGAACAGCTTACTGGGATAGGGAGATATTTAATATGTCTGTAAACATAAATAATACTATTTTTTACATTATTAACCCATCCACCGCCATCCCTGTACGGAGGTCATATACTTTGGCAAGAATGTTGTAAAATAATTCAAATTGAAAAACTCAGTGTTGAATCAAGTGTTTTTTGTACCAGTTCATGAACAATGTACCATGGAATCGGTACATTAAATCTCTTCCCATTTCTTTTGCAACCTGTATGGTGAAGCTGTCACCATATTTGTCCTCAAATAAAACGGGTATATTTTTCTATATATTCCAATTCCTTTCAGCCAATTTGTATCTTTAATTTATGGCAGACAAACCTGTTCTCTACCTTCTCCCTTTTCCACTTGCCTCCTCCATTTTTGTGGTAATGCTGCAATCAGTTGGTTGTAAGTTTGGATTGAGCAGACATTCCCATATATTTTTGTTAGCTGCATATGTGACAACTCCACTGTTTGTATTCATTGTATCATTAATACATTTCATTTGTACCATAAACCATAACTTTGTTTATAACTGTGGCAATGATCACCCAAAAATCAATCTTTTTAACACACAGGATATCTGTGGTGCATCCACTACTACCATATCTTCAGTAGCATCACTTGTTTTCTCAAATCTTTTAAATTGCCTCCACATAGGAGATTTGATTGGTCGCGCTACCTTTTGCTACCTTAATCTCCTTCACTGTAATGCTCCGGGTGTCGTGGGTGTGGAGTCAAATGCAGGAGACAGAGTTCAATGCTGTGCGTCTTTTAATAGCACCAACGCACCACAGGGTGCTCACAAAAATTACGTTCCCAACCACAGGGAATCAAAAAGTACAATGGAAAAAATCACGACTAGGCACTAACACGTACCTCTACAACAGAGCCGAAGGTTACATAGAAATAATCCCGCACAACAACCAGGCGGGCCGGCTGTCTAATAAAGACAAACTAATTAAACATGAACAGGTGCTACCACTAAACATACAAGGAGGGGGAGGAAAAACAATCAGTGGCAGCTAATAGGCCGGTGACGACGACCGCCGAGCGCCACCCGCCCGGGAAGGGGAAACACCCTCGGTCGGACTCGTGACATTCACCCTTACAGGGCACTCCAGGAACTCAGGATCACGATCCCCAACGAAATTCCAACACTGTTGTCCTTCTACACACCGTTCTTCAGGCCATTCTTCAGTAGACTCCATATGTCTTCACACACTTGAAACATGGCCAAATCCTTTACAGATCTTAGACTGCAGTGGTTCAGGAAGGAAAGCTCTTACAGCTTATCTTACATAACCAAGCTTCACATGCTTAGGTAGATGTCCTTTATCAAAAACAACAGAACTGACAAACGTTCTTATTTTTCTCCATTCACCCAGAGGCCGGGCATCAACGACACCAGGAATTCTCTTCAGGTATTCGACCTGAACATCTGTCGTCACCCCAGAGGTGACTCCTTTGACAGGTGCTCTACCCCGAAGTCCAAAGCACAAAACTTATGTTGTCTGGATTCTTTTGAGGCCTAGTGCAATCTTCCTCTGTTCTTCAGAAATACAATGAATCACAATAAGACCACTCCTGGTTACTCTGAAAGACTCCACTTTTTCCCAGCGCATACTTTGCCATTTTCGACACCCCAAGCTCACAGAACGGGACCACTGAGTGTTGAAGTGTGTAGCGCATAAAAATAGTCTGTCCTCAGTTGCAACACTTGTCATGCGGGTGAAAGAGGACCCAAACGCGACTTAACAGAAACAGAGTTTATTAAAGTCCAAAACGGAATAACAGAAATCCTCAAGATTTGTAGAGGGGAAAACAACTGGAGAAGCGGCCACAGACTGCAGGTCGCTTCGGGTAGGCGCAGGCCGTAGTCGACTGAGACACCTGCTCACACGCAGCATCTGATGAAGGCACAAAACACGACAGGACAGGGCGATACACAATCACGGCAAAAACACGACAGGACAGGGCGAAACGCAATCACAGCATGGTGAATACAATACAAGGAACCGACGGCACAGGAACGGATCACAAAGGAATAAATAGGGACTCTAATCAGGGGAAAGGATCGGGAACAGGTGTGGGAAGACTAAATGATGATTAGGGGAATAGGAACAGCTGGGAGCAGGAACGGAACGATAGAGAGAAGAGAGAGCGAGAGAGTGAGAGAGGGAGGGGGAGAGAGAGGGCTAGAAGGAGGGAAAGAACCAAATAAGACCAGCAGAGGGAAACGAATAGAATGGGAAGCACAGGGACAAGACAAGATAATAAATGACAAACATGACAGTACCCCCACTCACCGAGCGCCTCCTGGCGCTCTCGAGGAGGAACACTGGCGGCAACGGAGGAAATCATAGATCAAACGGTCCAGCACGTCCCGAGAAAGAACCCAACTCCTCTCCTCAGGACCGTAACGAAAAACGATAAAAAGGGAAACTAGGGTACTACTCTAAAAAAAAATGAGAACTAGGGACAGACTGAGACACAGCAAGGGCAGGGACAAGAACAGGAGAGATGCGATGGCAGGGAACAGACTGAGACCCAGCAAGACCAGGAGCAGAAGCAGAAAAAAATTACCAGACTTCTTCTGCGCGCAGTCTGAACACGCAGCCACGAAACGGCGCGTGTCACGCTCCTGAGTCGGCCACCAAAAGCGCTGGCGAATAGACGCAAGAGTGCCTCGAACACCGGGATGACCAGCTAACTTGGCAGAGTGAGCCCACTGAAGAACAGCCAGACGAGTGGAAACAGGAACGAAAAGGAGGTTACTAGGACAAGCGCGCGGCGACGCAGTGTGCGTGAGTGCTTGCTTAACCTGTCTTTCAATTCCCCAGACTGTCAACCCGACAACACGCCCATAAGGAAGAATCCCTCGGGATCAGTAGAAGCCACAGAAGAACTAAACAGACGGGATAAGGCATCAGGCTTGGTGTTCTTGCTACCCGGACGGTAAGAAATCACAAACTCGAAACGAGCGAAAAACAACGCCCAACGAGCTTGACGGGCATTAAGTCGTTTGGCAGAACGGATGTACTCAAGGTTCTTATGGTCTGTCCAAACGACAAAAGGAACGGTCGCCCCCTCCAACCACTGTCGCCATTCGCCTAGGGCTAAGCGGATGGCGAGCAGTTCACGGTTACCCACATCATAGTTGCGCTCAGATGGCGACAGGCGATGAGAAAAATAAGCGCACGGATGAACCTTATCGTCAGACTGGAAGCGCTGGGATAGAATGGCTCCCACGCCTACCTCTGAAGCGTCAACCTCGACAATGAATTGTCTAGTGACGTCAGGAGTAACGAGGATAGGAGCGGACGTAAAACGTTCTTTTAGAAGATCAAAAGCTCCCTGGGCGGAACCGGACCACTTAAAACACGTCTTGACAGAAGTAAGAGCTGTGAGAGGGGCAGCAACTTGACCGAAATTACGAATGAAACGCCGATAGAAATTAGCGAAACCTAAAAAGCGCTGCAACTCGACACGTGACCTTGGAACGGGCCAATCACTGACAGCTTGGACCTTAGCGGAATCCATCTGAATGCCTTCAGCGGAAATAACGGAACCGAGAAAAGTAACGGAGGAGACATGAAAAGAGCACTTCTCAGCCTTTACGTAGAGACAATTCTCTAAAAGGCGCTGTAGAACACGTCGAACGTGCTGAACATGAATCTCGAGTGACGGAGAAAAAATCAGGATATCGTCAAGATAGACAAAAACAAAAATGTTCAGCATGTCTCTCAGAACATCATTAACTAATGCCTGAAAAACAGCTGGCGCATTGGCGAGACCGAACGGCAGAACCCGGTACTCAAAATGCCCTAACGGAGTGTTAAACGCCGTTTTCCACTCGTCCCCCTCTCTGATGCGCACGAGATGGTAAGCGTTACGAAGGTCCAACTTAGTAAAGCACCTGGCTCCCTGCAGAATCTCGAAGGCTGATGACATAAGGGAAGCGGATAACGATTCTTAACCGTTATGTCATTCAGCCTCGATAATCCACGCAGGGGCGCAGAGTACCGTCCTTCTTCTTAACAAAAAAGAACCCCGCCCCGGCCGGAGAAGAAGAAGGCACTATGGTACCGGCGTCAAGAGACACAGACAAATAATCCTCGAGAGCCTTACGTTCGGGAGCCGACAGAGAGTATAGTCTACCTCGAGGAGGCGTGGTCCCTGGAAGGAGATCAATACTACAATCATACGACCGGTGAGGAGGAAGGGAGTTGGCTCGGGACCGACTGAAGACCGTGCGCAGATCATGATATTCCTCCGGCACTCCTGTCAAATCGCCAGGTTCCTCCTGAGAAGTAGGGAGAGAAGAAACGGGAGGGATGGCAGACATTAAACACTTCACATGACAAGAAACGTTCCAGGATAGGATAGAATTACTAGACCAATTAATAGAAGGATTATGACATACTAGCCAGGGATGACCCAAAACAACAGGTGTAAACGGTGAACGGAAAATCAAAAAAGAAATAGTCTCACTGTGGTTACCAGATACTGTGAGAGTTAAAGGTAGTGTCTCAAATTTGATACTGGGAAGATGACTACCATCTAAGGCAAACATGGGCGTAGGCTTGTCTAACGGTCTGAAAGGAATGTTATGTTTCCGAACCCATGCTTCGTCCATGAAACAACCCTCAGCCCCAGAGTCAATCAAGGCACTGCATGTAGCACCCGAACCGGTCCAGCGTAGATGGACCGACATAGTAGTACAAGATCTAGATGAAGGGACCTGAGTAGTAGCGCTCACCAGTAGCCCTCCGCTTACTGATGGGCTCTGGCCTCTTACTGGACATGAATTAACAAAATGTCCAGCAACTCCGCAATAGAGGCACAGGCGGTTGGTGATCCTCCGTTCCCTCTCCTTAGTCGAGATGCGAATCCCTCCCAGCTGCATGGGCTCAGTCTCAAAGCCAGAGGAGGGAGATGGTTGCGATCTGGAGCAGGGAAACACCGTTGATGCGAGCTCTCTTCCACGAGCCCGGTGACGAAGATCTACCCGTCGTTCTATGCGGATGGCGAGAGCAATCAAAGAGTCCACATCTGAAGGAACCTCCCGGGAGAGAATCTCATCCTTAACCACAGCGTGGAGTCCCTCCAGAAAACGAGCGAGCAGCGCCGGCTCGTTCCACTCACTAGAGGCAGCAAGAGTGCGAAACTCAATGGAATAATCCGTTATGGACCGTTCACCTTGGCATAAGGAAGCCAGGGCCCTAGAAGCCTCCTCACCAAAACTGAACGGTCAAAAACCCGAATCATCTCCTCTTTAAAGTTCTGGAAATAGTTAGAGCAAACAGCCCTTGCCTCCCAGATAGCTGTGCCCCATTCTCGAGCCCGGCCAGTAAGGAGTGAAATGACGTAAGCAACCCGAGCTCTCTCTCTAGAGTATGTGTTGGGTTGGAGAGAGAACACAATCTCACACTGCGTGAGAAAGGAGCGGCATTCAGTGGGCTGCCCGGAGTAGCAAGGTGGGTTATTAACCCTAGGTTCTGGAGGCTCGGCAGGCCAGGAAGTAACAGGTGGCACGAGACGTAGACTCTGGAACTGTCCAGAGAGGTCGGAAACCTGAGCAGCCAGGTTTTCCACGGCCTGGCGAGCAGCAGACAATTCCTGCTCGTGTCTGCCGAGCATGGCTCCTTGGATCTCGACAGCAGTGTAACGAGCGTCTGAAGTCGCTGGGTCCATTCCTTGGTCGGTTCCTTCTGTCATGCGGGTGAAAGAGGACCCAAACGCGACTTAACAGAAACAGAGTTTATTAAAGTCCAAAACGGAATAACAGAAATCCTCAAGATTTGTAGAGGGGAAAACAACTGGAGAAGCGGCCACAGACTGCAGGTCGCTTCGGGTAGGCGCAGGCCGTAGTCGACTGAGACACCTGCTCACACGCAGCATCTGATGAAGGCACAAAACACGACAGGACAGGGCGATACACAATCACGGCAAAAACACGACAGGACAGGGCGAAACGCAATCACAGCATGGTGAATACAATACAAGGAACCGACGGCACAGGAACGGATCACAAAGGAATAAATAGGGACTCTAATCAGGGGAAAGGATCGGGAACAGGTGTGGGAAGACTAAATGATGATTAGGGGAATAGGAACAGCTGGGAGCAGGAACGGAACGATAGAGAGAAGAGAGAGCGAGAGAGTGAGAGAGGGAGGGGGAGAGAGAGGGCTAGAAGGAGGGAAAGAACCAAATAAGACCAGCAGAGGGAAACGAATAGAATGGGAAGCACAGGGACAAGACAAGATAATAAATGACAAACATGACAACACTCACCACCGAGGTCTAAACTGCCTCTGGAAGCAACGTCAGCACAAGAACTGTTCGTCTGGCGCTTCATGAAATGGGATTCCATGGCCGAGCTGCCAAACACAAGCCAGTGGAAAGGAGTTCTTTGGAGTGATCAATAACGCTTCACCATCTGGCAGTCCAACAGATGAATCTGGGGTTGGCGGATGCCAGGGGAACGCTACCTGCCCAAATGCATAGTGCCAACTGTAAAGTTTGGTGGAGGAGGAATAATGTTCTGACCTCAACCCCATCGAACACCTTTGGGATGAATTGGAACGCTGACTGCAAGGCAGGCCTAAATGCTCGACCTCATTAATGCTCTTTTGGCTGAATGGAAGGAAGTCCCCGCAGCAATGATCCAACATCTAGTGGAAAGCCTTCCAGAAGAGTGGAGGCTGTTATAGCAGCAAATGGGGGACCAACTCCATATTAATATCAATGATTTGGAATGAGATGTCTGACGAGCAGGTGTCCGCATACTTGATCAGGTAGTGTGTGCATTAATTTGTGGTTGTCCATCATCCATTTTGTATAGTATGTTACAATTCTTATAATATGTTACGAATTTGCAAAACGTACAATATGTTATGAATTTGCAAAACGTATGATATGTTGCGAATTCTAATTTAGTGGCTAAAGTTAGCTAGGTGGCTAATGCTAACGTTAGCTAGCTGCTAACGTTAGCTAGGTTAAAGGGTTAGGTGTTAGGTTAGGGGAAGGGGAAGGGTTAGCTAAAAGGGTTATGGGAAGGGTTAGCTATCATGCCAAGTTGTTGCAAAGTGTTGTAGCTAAAAAGTAGTAAGTAGTTGGAAAGTTGCTAAAATGCTAAAGTTGTCCTTGATGAGAATCAAACATGCATCCTTTGGGTTGTTAGACGTTCATGGTATACACCCATCCACCCCTCATTTTTACCTTTAGTAACCTTATCTTATGTAACCCTACCAAACCTAACATATCATACTAATTTGAGTGTCCCGAATTTCCGTTTACTATGTTACATCTAGTCTGAGTCCCGGCAGAAAACTGCGCTACCTGCTGCACATGTTTGTCCACTCCAAAATAATTCCAGCATCTAAACAGTCGCACTGTGCACCAGCTCCATTTGATGAATGGAAAGAGACATGTGTTACAAAACACCAGAAAGTGTAATGACATACGGTGATGGTCATTGGGTCTACACTCTTGTAGCCTGAATGAATTGATGCGTCTTGCTGACAAATTGACATTTTTTTTGTAGAAAGAAAAGTTGGGACACCAAAAAAGGGCTGAAATACAGGACTGTCCCGGGATGACAAGTGCAGCAACAGAGGCAAAAATTGTTTAAACTAGTCCTTGCATGCATAGCTCTGTCTATGAATTTAAGAGTGGTTACACTTCTCCAGCCCCATGGTCTAGATTTAAAGAGGGAGTGTCTACCCTAAATGGTGTTACCCTGTATGGTCTTCAGCGCACTTAATGTTGTACATGGTGTCATACTGCCCCCTACCTCAAACGAAGAGGTCATACAAGCAGGAGTATATTATGCAGTGGGTTGTATGTAAAGAGGAACATATGAGCACTGTATAAAAGGTCATTAGGACTATAGTGGTGTTTAGCTGAGAAAATGTATTCTCACCATAGGGCTGTAAAAAGCAACACCCAGCACTGCAGGTCCCTCTCACTTTACTACCATGCTGCTCTACAACTGTTGATCTCAACTGCCAGTTCTGTTCAAATGAGTGTCATTACCATAGAGATCTAATTATATGGTCATTGTCTACTTTGCTAGTACAAACTGGGATATGTCCCGGGATTCATCCGATAGCATTGAGGAGTTTACCACAAGAGTCACAGGCTTCATCAATAAGTGCACATCTCCACAGTGACTATATGTATCCAAACCAAAAACCATGGATTACAGGCAATATCCATGCTGGGCTAAAGGCTAGAGCTACCACTTAGAAGGAGCGGGACATGGACACATGCAAGAAAGCCCGCTAGGACCTCCCACGAGACATTGAACATGCAAAAGGACAATGTAGGAGGAAGGGGAAATCCTATTACACCGACTTCAAAGCTCGTTGTATGTGGCAGGGCTTGTCACATACTATAATGGATTAAAAAAGGAAACACAGCCGTGTGCTGCCCAGTGACACAAAACTCCCAAACCAGCTAACTGCCTTTTATGCTCGCTTCGAGGAATACAACACGTCTTGCGGGAAAGCCCTTATCTTTCAAGCTCTCCTTGTCCCAGTCTGTAATCACAACATGTTTCAAGCTGACCATCATTGTCCCTGTTCCCAAGAGCTCCAAGGAAACCTGCCTAAATCTCTATTGCCCTGTAGCACTTACATCTGTAATTATGAAGGGCTTTGAAAGGCTGGTCATGACACACATCAACACCATCCTCTCAGACACCCTGGATCCACTCGCAAACCTCGCAAACCACCCCAACAGATCCACTGATGACGCAATCTCAATTGCACTTCACACTACCCTCTCCAACCTGGACAAGAGGGGAAATAACTAATGTATGTGAGAATGCCGTTCATAGACTACAGCTTCGCATTCAACAGCATAGTCCCCTCCAAGTTTGCCGATGACACAACGGTGGTAGGCTTTATCACCGACGGCAACAAGAAAGCCTACAGGGAAGTGGTCAAAGATTTAGCAGTGTGATGCCAGGACAACAACCTCTCCCTCAACGTCAGTAAGACCAAGGAGCTGATCGTTGACTATAGGAGGGGAGAGCACATCGACATCCACATTAACGGGCTGTAGTGGAGCGGGTCGAGAGCTTCAAGTTCCTTGCTGTCCAAGTCACAAAGGACCTTTTTTTTATATACACATCTTTTTAAATGTATTTTCCACTAACCCTACCAACCCTCTCCTAATTGGAGTAAACTAATGAATAACAACACTTAGGCTTCTACTTCCAGCTTATACATACTATATACACTTCTCAAAAAAATAAAGGGAACACATAAACAACACAATGTAACTCCAAGTCAATCACACTTCTGTGAAATCAAACTGTCCAACACTGATTGACAATACATTTCACATGCTGTTGTGCAAATGGAATAGACAACAGGTGGAAATTATAGGCAATTAGCAAGACACCCCCAATAAAGGAGTGGTTCCTCAGGTGGTGACCACTTCTCAGTTCCTAAGCTTCCTGGCTGATGTTTTGGTCACTTTTGAATGCTGGCGGTGCTTTCACTCTAGTGGCAGCATGAGACGGAGTCTACAACCCACACAAGTGGCTCAGGTAGTGCAGCTCATCCAGGATGGCACATCAATGCGAGCTGTGGCAAGAAGGTTTGCTGTGTCTGTCAGCGTAATGTCCAGAGCATGGAGGCTCTACCAGGAGACAGGCCAGTACATCAGGAGACGTGTAGGAGGCCGTAGGAGGGCAACAACCCAGCAACCCGTAGCAGGACCGCTACGTCCGCCTTTTTGCAAGGAGGAGCAGGAGGAGCACTGCCAGAGCCCTGCAAAATGACCTCCAGCAGGCCACAAATGTGCATGTGTCTACTCAAACGGTCAAAAACAGACTCCATGAGGATGGTATGAGGGCCCGACGTCCACAGGTGGGGGTTTTGCTTACAGCCCAACACCGTGCAGGACGTTTGGCATTTGCAAGAGAACACCAAGATTGGAAAATTCGCCACTGGCGCCCTGTGCTCTTCACAGATGAAAGCAGGTTCACACTGAGCACATGACAGACGTGACAGAGTCTGGAGACGCCGTGGAGAATGTTCTGCTGCCTGCAACATCCTCCAGCATGACCAGTTTGGAGGTGGGTCAGTCATGGTGTGGGGTGGCATTTCTTTGGGGGGGGCGCACAGCCCTCCATGTGCTCGCCAGAGGTAGCCTGACTGCCATTAGGTACCGAGATGAGATCCTCAGACCCCTTTTGAGACCATATGCTGGTGCGGATGGCCCTGGGTTCCTCCTAATGCAAGACAATGCTAGACCTCATGTGGCTGGAGTGTGGCAGCAGTTCCTGCAAGAGGAAGACATTGATGCTATGGACTGGCCTGCCCGTTCCCCAGACCTGAATACAATTGAGCACATCTGGGACATCATGTCTCGCTCCATCCACCAACGCCACGCCACGTTGCACCACAGACTGTCCACCTCCCTACAACGCCACCTCATCAGGAGCATGCCCAGGCGTTGTAGGGAGGTCATACAGGCACGTGGAGGCCACACACACTACTGAGCCTCATTTTGACTCGTTTTAAGGACATTACATCAATGTTGGATCAGCCTGTAGTGTGGTTTTCCACTTTAATTTTGAGTGTGACTCCAAATCCAGACCTCCATGGGTTGATAAATTTGATTTCCATTGATAATTTTTGTGTGATTGTGTTGTCAGCACATTCAACTATGTAAAGAAAAAAGTATTTAATAAGAATATTTCATTCATTCAGATCTAGGATGTGTCATTTTAGTGTTCCCTTTATTGTTTTGAGCAGTGTATATATTTTACAGACACAATCTATTTTACAATAGTTATTTTTTGTTTGTCTTTACTCCTATCCTTCCGCTACTCTCAACCCCTGAAGATCATCCAGTTTGATTTATATTTGCCATATATTTTTCAACTGCGCTGTTTCACAAAAGTTCGAACCTAATGTACATTTTACGGACACAGTACATTTTTACATTAGTTATCCTGTTATTAGTCCCACTCAACCCCTTCCATCTATCACCTAACACCATCTATATTGGATTTCTATTTGCCTTATATTTTTCAACTGTGCTGTTTCATAAAGGTTCTGAACCTTTCTACTTTCATAGTTTTTACAGATTGTAAATTAAAGATTAATTGTCATGTTTTGTCATAGATTGTCATGTCTTGTCCCTGTGCTTTCTCTTCTATTCGTTTCCCCCTGCTGGTCTTATTAGGTTCTTTCCCTCTCTCTTTCCCTCTCTCTCTCTCTATCGTTCCGTTCCTGCTCCCAGCTGTTCCTCATTCTCCTAACTACCTCGTTTACTCTTTCACACCTGTCCCCTATTTTGCCCTCTGATTAAGTCCCTATTTCTCTCTCTGTTTTCGCTTCTGTCCTTGTCGGATCCTTGTTTGATGTTTGCTGTGCTGTGTTCTTGTTCCGTCCTGTCGTGTTTTTGCCTTCATCAGATGCTGCGAGTGAGCAGGTGTATCGGTCAGCTACGTCCTGCGCCTACCCGAAGCGACCTGCAGTCTGTGGCCGCTTCTCCTGTTATTCCCCTCTACAGACTAGAGGATTTCAGTTATTCCCCGTTTGGACATTTCCTGTTAAGGATTCAGGATTTGTCGTTTTCTGTTTGGACTTGAATAAACTCTGTTTCTGTTAAGTCGCTTTTGGGTCTTCACTCACCTGCATAACAGAAGGATCCGACCAAGAATGGACCCAGCGACTACGGATCTTCGCAACTCAGCCGTCGAGATCCAGGGAGCGATGCTCGGCAGACAAGAGCAGGAATTGTCTGCTGCTCGTCATGCCGTTGAGGCCCTGGCCGCTCAGGTCTCCGACCTCTCAAGACAGTTTCACAATCTCCGTCTCGAGCCACCGGCTACTTCCTGGTCTTCTGAGTCTCCGGAACCAAGAATAAATAACCCACCGTGTTACTCTGGGCAGCCCACTGAATGCCGCTCCTTTCTCACCCAGTGTGATATTGTGTTCTCTCTCCAGCCCAACACATACTCTAGGGATAGAGCTCGTATCGCCTACGTCATATCTCTCCTTACTGGACGGGCTCGTGAGTGGGGCACGGCTATCTGGGAGGCAAGGGCTGAGTGTACTAACGAGTATCGGAACTTTAAAGAGGAGATGATACGGGTTTTTGATCGTTCAGTTTTTGGGAAGGAGGCTTCCAGGGCCCTGGCTTCCCTATGTCAAGGTGATCGATCCATAACGGATTACACTATAGAGTTTCGCACTCTTGCTGCCTCCAGTGACTGGAACGAGCCGGCGTTGCTCGCTCGTTTTCTGGAGGGACTCCACGCTGAGGTTAAGGATGAGATTCTCTCCCGGGAGGTTCCTTCCAGCGTGGATTCTTTGATTGAACTCGCCATCCGCATAGAACGACGGGTAGATCTTCGTCACCGAGCTCGTGGAAGAGAGCTCGCGTTAACGGTGTTCCCCCTCTCCGCATCACTACCATCTCCTCCCACTGGCTCAGGTGTTGAGCCCATGCAGCTGGGAGGTATTCGCATCTCGACTAAGGAGAGGGAACGGAGAATCACCAACCGCCTCTGTCTCTATTGCGGTTCTGCTGGACATTTTGTCATTTCATGTCCAGTAAAAGCCAGAGCTCATCAGTAAGCGGAGGGCTACTGGTGAGCGCTACTACTCAGGTCTCTCCATCAAGATCCTGTACTACCTTGTCAGTCCATCTACGCTGGACCGGTTCGGCAGCTTCCTGCAGTGCCTTGATAGACTCTGGGGCTGAGGGCTGTTTTATGGACGAAGCATGGGCTCGGAAACATGACATTCCTCTCAGACAGTTAGGGGAGCCCACGCCCATGTTCGCCTTGGATGGTAGTCCCCTCCCCAGTATATTATGTGAAACACTACCTTTAACCCTCACAGTATCTGGTAACCACAGTGAGAGCATTTCCTTTTTGATTTTTCGTTCACCTTTTACACCTGTTGTTTTGGGTCATCCCTGGCTAGTGTGTCATAATCCTTCTATTAATTGGTCTAGTAATTCTATCCTATCCTGGAACGTTTCTTGTCATGTGAAATGTTTAATGTCTGCTATCCTTCCTGTTTCTTCTGTCCCCTCTTCACAGGAGGAACCTGGTGATTTGACAGGGGTGCTGGAGGAATATCATGATCTGCGCACGGTCTTCAGTCGGTCCAGAGCCACCTCCCTTCCCCCTCACCGGTTGTATGATTGTAGTATTGATCTCCTTCCGGGGACCACTCCCCCCCGGGGTAGACTATACTCTCTGTCGGCTCCCGAACGTAAGGCTCTCGAAGATTATCTGTCTGTTTCTCTCGACGCCGGTACCGTTGTGCCTTCTTCCTCTCCCGCCGGAGCGGGGGTTTTTTTTGTTAAGAAGAAGGACGGTACCCTGCGCCCCTGCGTGGATTATCGAGGGCTGAATGACATAACGGTTAAGAATCGTTATCCGCTTCCCCTTATGTCGTCAGCCTTCGAGATTCTGCAGGGAGCCAGGTTCTTTACTAAGTTGGACCTTCGTAACGCTTACCATCTCGTGCGCATCAGGGAGGGGGACGAGTGGAAAACGGCGTTTAACACTCCGTTAGGGCATTTTGAATACCGGGTTCTGCCGTTCGGTCTCGCTAATGCTCCAGCTGTCTTTCAGGCATTAGTGAATGATGTTCTGAGAGACATGCTGAACATCTTTGTTTTCGTTTACTTTGACGATATCCTGATTTTTTCACCGTCACTCCAGATTCATGTTCAGCACGTTCGACGTGTTCTCCAGCGCCTTTTAGAGAATTGTCTTTATGTGAAGGCTGAGAAGTGCGCTTTTCATGTCTCCTCCGTCACATTTCTCGGTTCTGTTATTTCCGCTGAAGGCATTCAGATGGATCCCGCTAAGGTCCATGCAGTCAGCGATTGGCCCGTTCCTAAGTCACGTGTCGAGTTGCAGCGCTTTCTCGGTTTCGCGAATTTCTATCGGCGTTTCATTCGTAATTTCGGTCAAGTGGCAGCTCCTCTCACAGCTCTTACTTCTGTCAAGACGTGCTTTAAGTGGTCCGGTTCCGCCCAGGAAGCTTTTGATCTCCTCAAGAAGCGTTTTACATCCGCTCCTATCCTTGTTACTCCTGACGTCACTAAACAATTCATTGTCGAGGTTGACGCGTCAGAGGTGGGCGTGGGAGCCATTCTGTCCCAGCGCTTCCATTCTGACGATAAGGTCCATCCTTGCGCGTATTTTTCTCATCGCCTGTCGCCGTCGGAACGTAACTATGATGTGGGAAACCGCGAACTGCTCGCCATCCGCTTAGCCCTAGGCGAATGGCGACAGTGGTTGGAGGGGGCGACCGTTCCTTTTGTCGTTTGGACTGACCATAAGAACCTTGAGTACATCCGTTCTGCCAAATGACTCAATGCGCGTCAGGCTCGTTGGGCGTTGTTTTTCGCTCGTTTCGAGTTCGTGATTTCTTATCGCCCGGGCACTAAGAACACCAAGCCTGATGCTTTATCCCGTCTCTTCAGTTCTTCAGTAGCCTCTACCGACCCCGAGGGGATTCTCCCTGAAGGGCGTGTTGTCGGGTTGACTGTCTGGGGAATTGAGAGACAGGTAAAGCAAGCACTCACACTCCGTCACCGCGCGCTTGTCCTAGTAACCTTCTTTTCGTTCCTGTTTCTACTCGTCTGGCCGTTCTTCAGTGGGCTCACTCTGCCAAGTTAGCTGGCCACCCCGGCGTTCGGGGTACGCATGCTTCTATTCGCCAGCGGTTTTGGTGGCCTACTCAGGAGCGTGACACGCGCCGTTTCGTGGCTGCTTGTTCGGACTGCGCGCAGACTAAGTCAGGTAACTCTCCTCCTGCCGGTCGTCTCAGACCGCTTCCCATTCCTTCTCGATCATGGTCTCACATCGCCTTAGACTTTATTACCGGTCTGCCTTCGTCAGCGGGGAAGATCAAATCAAATCAAATATATTTATATAGCCCTTCGTACATCAGCTGATATCTCAAAGTGCTGTACAGAAACCCAGCCTAAAACCCCAAACAGCAAACAATGCAGGTGTAAAAGCACGGTGGCTAGGAAAAACTCCCTAGAAAGGCCAAAACCTAGGAAGAAACCTAGAGAGGAACCGGGCTATGTGGGGTGGCCAGTCCTCTTCTGGCTGTGCCGGGTAGAGATTATAACAGAACATGACCAAGATGTTCAAATGTTCATAAATGACCAGCATGGTCAAATAATAATAAGGCAGAACAGTTGAAACTGGAGCAGCAGCACAGTCAGGTGGACTGGGGACAGCAAGGAGCCATCATGTCAGGTAGTCCTGGGGCACGGTCCTAGGGCTCAGGTCCTCCGAGAGAGAGAAAGAAAGAGAGAATTAGAGAGAGCATATGTGGGGTGGCCAGTCCTCTTCTGGCTGTGCCGGGTGGAGATTATAACAGAACGTGGCCAAGATGTTCAAATGTTCATAAATGACCAGCATGGTTGAATAATAGTAAGGCAGAACAGTTGAAACTGGAGCAGGAGCATGGCCAGGTGGACTGGGGACAGCAAGGAGTCCTCATGTCAGGTAGTCCTGGGACATGGTCCTAGGGCCCAGGCCAGTTGAAACTGGAGCAGCAGCATGGCCAGGTGGACTGGGGACAGCAAGGAGTCATCATGTCAGGTAGTCCTGGGGCATGGTCCTAGGGCTCAGGTCCTCCGAGAGAGAGAAAGAAAGAGAGAAGGAGAGAATTAGAGAACGCACACTTAGATTCACACAGGACACCTGAATAGGACAGGAGAAGTACTCCAGATAAACAAACTGACCCTAGCCCCCGACACATAAACTACTGCAGCATAAATACTGGAGGCTGAGACAGGAGGGGTCAGGAGACACTGTGACCCCATCCGAGGACACCCCGGACAGGGCCAAACAGGAAGGATATAACCCCACCCACTTTGCCAAAGCACAGCCCCCACACCACTAGAGGGAAATCTTCAACCACCAACTTACCATCCTGAGACAAGGCCGAGTATAGCCCACAAAGATCTCCGACACGGTACAACCCAGGGGGAACCCAGACAGGCCGACCACAACAGTGAATCAACCCACCCAGGTGACGCACCCCCCCCAGGGACGGCACGAGAGAGCCCCAGCAAGCCAGTGACTCAGCCCCTGTAACAGGGTTAGAGGCAAAGAATCCCAGTGAAAAGAGGGGAACCGGCCAGGCAGAGACAGCAAGGGCGGTTCGTTGCTCCAGAGCCTTTCCGTTCACCTTCCCACTCCTGGGCCAGACTACACTCAATCATATGACCCACTGAAGAGATGAGTCTTCAGTAAAGACTTAAAGGTTGAGACCAAGTTTGCGTCTCTGACATGGGTAGGCAGACCGTTCCATAAAAATGGAGCTCTATAGGAGAAAGCCCTGCCTCCAGCTGTTTGCTTAGAAATTCTAGGGACAATTAGGAGGCCTGCGTCTTGTGACCGTAGCGTACGTGTAGGTATGTACGGCAGGACCAAATCAGAGAGGTAGGTAGGAGCAAGCCCATGTAATGCTTTGTAGGTTAGCAGTAAACCCTTGAAATCAGCCCTTGCTTTGACAGGAAGCCAGTGTAGAGAGGCTAGCACTGGAGTAATATGATCAAATTTTTTGGCTCTAGTCAGGATTCTAGCAGCCGTATTTAGCACTAACTGAAGTTTATTTAGTGCTTTATCCGGGTAGCCGTGAATTCTAACGGTTGTCGTTAGGTTCTCTAAGGCGGCTCATTTTATTCCCCTCGCTAAGCTTCCTTCCGCTAAGGAGACGGCACAAATCATCATTGAGAAAGTGTTCAGAATTCATGGCCTTCCGTTAGACGCCGTTTCGGACAGAGGTCCACAATTCACGTCTCAGTTTTGGAGGGAGTTTTGTCGTTTGATTGGTGCTTCAGTCAGTCTCTCTTCCGGTTTTCATCCCCAGTCAAGCAGAACGGGCCAATCAGACGATTGGTCGCATCTTACGCAGTCTTTCTTTTCGAAACCCTGCGTCTTGGGCAGAACAGCTCCCCTGGGCAGAATACGCTCACAACTCGCTTCCTTCGTCTGCAACCGGGCTATCTCCTTTTCAGAGTAGCCTTGGCTACCAGCCCCCTCTGTTCTCGTCCCAGCTCGCCGAGTCCAGCGTTCCCTCCGCTCAGGCTTTTGTCCAACGTTGTGAGCGCACCTGGAGGAGGGTCTGGTCTGCACTTTGCCGTTATAGGGCGCAGACTGTGAGAGCCGCCAATAAACGTAGGATTAAGAGTCCTAGGTATTGTCGCGGTCAGAGAGTATGGCTTTCCACTCGTAACCTTCCCCTTACGACAGCTTCTCGCAAGTTGACTCCGCGGTTCATTGGTCCGTTCCGTATTTCTCAGGTCGTTAATCCTGTCGCAGTGTGACTTCTTCTTCCGCGACATCTTCGTCGCGTCCACCCAGTCTTCCATGTCTCCTGTGTCAAGCCTTTTCTTCGCTCCCCCGTTCGTCTCCCCCCCCCGTCCTTGTCGAGGACGCACCTATCTACAGGGTACGGAAGATCATGGACATGCGTTCTCGGGGACGTGGTCACCAGTACTTAGTGGATTGGGAGGGGTACGGTCCTGAGGAGAGGAGTTGGGTTCCATCTCGGGACGTGCTGGACCGTTCGCTGATCGATGATTTCCTCCGTTGCCGCCAGGGTTCCTCCTCGAGTGCGCCAGGAGGCGCTCGGTGAGTGGGGGGGTACTGTCATGTTTTGTCATAGATTGTCATGTCTTGACCCTGTGCTTTCTCTTCTATTCGTTTCCCCCTGCTGGTCTTATTAGGTTCTTTCCCTCTCTCTTTCCCTCTCTCTCTCTCTCTATCGTTCCGTTCCTGCTCCCAGCTGTTCCTCATTCTCCTAACTACCTCGTTTACTCTTTCACACCTGTCCCCTATTTTGCCCTCTGATTAAGTCCCCATTTCTCTCTCTGTTTTCGCTTCTGTCCTTGTCGGATCCTTGTTTGATGTTTGCTGTGCTGTGTTCTTGTTCCGTCCTGTCGTGTTTTTGCCTTCATCAGATGCTGCGAGTGAGCAGGTGTATCGGTCAGCTACGTCCTGCGCCTACCCGAAGCGACCTGCAGTCTGTGGCAGCTTCTCCTGTTATTCCCCTCTACAGACTAGAGGATTTCAGTTATTCCCCGTTTGGACATTTCCTGTTAAGGATTCAGGATTTGTCGTTTTCTGTTTGGACTTGAATAAACTCTGTTTCTGTTAAGTCGCTTTTGGGTCTTCACTCACCTGCATAACATTAATGTTATTACTAAAGGTATTATTATATTATTGATCAATTGACTATGACTTTTCAAATCACCCAGTAGTGCAATCTGCAGAGTTAGCTCCAGGTAAATGTTACAATTCTTCAGCCATTCCTGGACTGTCACTCTGCTACCGTCCGGCAACAGTACGGGAGGATCGGCACTTGGACCAACAGGCTTCGTGACAGCTTCTTCTCCCAAGTCATAATACTTTTAAACAGTTGTGTAAAAAGTATCCAATTGTCAGACTTGAGTAAAAGTAAAGATACAGTACCTTAATAGAAAATGACTCAAGTAAAAGTGAAAGTCACCCAGTAAAATATTACTTGAGTAAAAGTATTTGGTTTTAAATATACTAAAGTATGAAAAGTACATGGAATTCCTCAAATATACTTAAGTATCTGTAACGGCATTCATAGGAAGAAGGTGAGGACCAAGGTGCAGCATGGTACGTAATTCATATTATTTATTCAAAACTGAACACTAAATAACAAACGGAATAACCGAACCAGTTCTGACAGGCGATACAAACACTCAACAGAAAACAACTACCCACAAAAACCCAGTGGGAAAAGGCTACCTAAGTATGGTTCTAAGTATGGAAGCACAGGCCAAACAACAAAGAAATATAAAACATAGAAAATTAACATAGAATGCCCACCCTAGTCACACCCTGGCCTAACCAAAATAGAGAATAAAGGCCTCTCTATGGCCAGGGCGTGACAGTATCATTTCAAATTCCTTCTATTAAGCAAACCAGATGGCAAAGCAGACAGATAGTCAGGGGCACACTCCAACACAAATGAAGCATGTGTTTAGTGAATCCCCCAGATCAGAAGTGGTAGAGATGACAAGGGATGTTCTCTTGATAAGTGTGTGAATTAGACAATGTTCCTGTACTGTAAGCATTCAAAATGTAACGAGTACTTTTTGGTGTCAGGGAAAATGTGTAGATTAAAAAGTATATTTTCTTTAGGAATGTAGTGAAGTAAAAGTTGTACAAAATATAAATAGTATAGTAAAGTACAGATACGCCAAAAAACGACTTATGTAAAAATACTTGAAAGTACTACTTAAGTACTTGACACCACTACTTTCAAATAGCTACTGGACTGATAAATAGTCAATTAATGGTTACCCGGACTATCTTGCACTGACCGTACACACAAACACTCACTAGATTATACACGCTATATACACTATATACAAAAGCATGTGGACACCGCTTCAAATGAGTGAATTTGGCTATTTCAGCCATACACGTTGCTGATAGGTGTATAAAATCGAGCACACAGCTATGCAATCTTCATAGACAAACATTGACAGTAGAATGGCCTTTACGAAGAGCTCGTGACTTTCAACCTGGCACCGTCATAGGGTGCCACCTTTCCAACAAGTCAGTTCATCAAATTTCTGCCTTGCTAGAGCTGCCCCGGTCAACTGTAAGTGCTGTTTTTGTGAAGTGGAAACGTCCAGGAGCAACAACGGCTCAGCCCTGAAGTGGTAGGCCACACAAGCTCACAGAACAGGACTGCTGAGTGCTGAAGCATGTAGCACGTAAAAATGGTTTGTCCTCGGTTGCAACACTCACTACCGAGTTCTAAACTGCCTCTGGAAGCAACATCAGCACAATAACTGTTTGTCAGGAGCTTGATGAAATGGGTTTCCATGGCCGAGCAGCCGCACAAGTTTACGATCACCATGTGCAATGCGTTAGGCTCGCCGCCATTGTACTCTGGAGCAGTGGAAGCACGTTCTCTGGAGTGATCAATCACGCTTCACCATCTGGCAGTCCGGCGGATGAATCTGGGTTTGGCTGTTGCCAGGAGAACGCTACCTGCCTCAATGCATAGTGCCAACTGTAAAGTTTGGTGGGGAAGGAATTATGGTCTGGGCTGTATTTCATGGCTCGGGCTAGGCCCCTTAGTTCCAGTGAAGGGAAATCTTAATGCTACAGCATACAATTACATTCTAGACAATTCTGTGCTTTGAAATTTGTGGCAACAGTTTGGGGAAGGCCCTTTCCTGTTTCAGCATGACAATACCCCTGTGCAGAAAGCGAGGTCCATACAGAAATTATTTGTCGAGATCGGTGTAGAAGAACTTGACTGGCATGCACAGAGCCCTGACGTCAGCCCCATCGAACACCTTTGGGGTGAATTGGAATGCCAACTTCAAGCCTGGCTTAATCGCCCAACATCTGTGCCCGACCTCACTAATGCTCTTGTGGAGCAAGTCCCCGCGGCAATGTTCCAACATCTAGTGGAAATCTGTCCCAGAAGAGTGGAGGCTGTTATGGCAGCAAAGGGGGGACCAACTCCGTATTAATGCCCATGATTTTGGAATGAGATGTTCGACGAGCAGTTGTACAAATATTTTGAGTCATCTAGTGTACGTACACACTCACACACACCACTTTGGCACTCCCACACAAACCCCCACACAAACATACAGTACCAGTCAAAAGTTTGGACACATCTACTCATTCAAGAGTTTTTATTTATTTTCAGAATTTTCTACATTGTAGAACAATAGTAAATAACACATATGGAATGATGCAGTTACCAAAAAAGTGTTAACCAAATCAAAATATATTTTTGATTTTAGATTCTTCAAAGTAGCCTTTCATTGTAAAGTCTACACCATTTGTATTCGGCCCATGTGGTATAAAATGTACTACTTTTTTTTTACCATACATCTAAAATGTTCTAAAATCAGACGCAGCCATCATCTGTTTTAGCTTTGATCTCTCTATAGGCTATGTCTGTGTCCTGACTGCAGACGTCTCATGTCAAACTGATACATCCTGGTAGCTGGTTATAGTTTTAGATTTCACATTTCTATCTATATACTCTATACTGAGGCCATAGGACTGAGACTAATAGAGTAGACTATACTTGTACGACCACATGGTGGCAATATTTATCTACTTAACTGTTATCACAAAGTTTTTTAAAAACGGAATCCATCCTAATTCAATGGAACAGTAATTGTGTTTAGGTACAGGCATATTTGGAGGAAAAAAAATGTGGGTTAAGGGTTTGGATATTGGGCTGATCTAAAATGAATCGGTGTCAATAAAGCATGTCCTTATGACCCTACAGACTATAGGCCTACTGCCAATGATTCATACAACAAACAAAAACCAATGTGAATCACAAAATGCCAGACCTATTCTGTATTGAAATACTATTGACCAGACATTGCCCATGGGCACCCAATTTGGAACCCACGGGGTGTGCAGGATTTTCAGCCAAGTATTATATCAAAACACCTGATTACACTAACTAAGCAATAACTTTCATGCTTGACTCCGGTATGATAGTGCTAGTGTAACATCTATTCAAACCACAGGTTCTAGGCCCATTAAAGCAGGCCTATAGGGAACAGTCTGAGGCAGATATAAACAAAATTAAAAAACTTTTTAAATTTTCTATTCAGGTATATGATTTGCTTTTTTGAAATAGGATCTTACTGGTTCTGAAGGTCTGATTCAATAGTATAGGCCTGCTGGACTCCTATCTGATGTTCTCCAAACACATGGAATAACCTGCAACCAACTGAAAACAAAATGCATTAATGCATAACTTTACACAATTTAATTAGAATTTGGTCAAACTTGAATAAACAAACATTGATGATAAAGTTAATATACCTTGTGAGCACATTTGACAACACCCCAAATAGCATGGTCCCAAAACGTTTGCCTTCAAAGAAATACACTTGTGCAGCAATGACCCAATACACTCTGCATAGGTCATAAGATCTTATCTAAACACTAAGCCGGTGTAGCCTGGGCGATTTAATCAACTAATTAGGGTCCCCTGGGAAACAGTTCCTACCCTGTTTGAAACAAAAGTATGCAGCCCAGGCCTGTAGCCTACCACTTTTCAACCTTCAACCTTTCAACACTACTTGAGCAAAAGTCTAAAAGTATTTGGTTTAAATACACTTAAGTATCAAAAGTAAAAGCGAAGCTATAAATGGGGCGGGGGTAGGTTGACCTCAGGTCTCCCCACTGGAAGCCCAAGGTAGAGGGAGCTGGATAACCTATTAAATAGCACTCCTCTAACTTTGTACAGTACTAATGCAATAAATAAAATCAGTCACACTACGAAATACTACCAAATAAACCACAATTCATTCATACCACTGTGAATACAGTATATAGTTGCATTTTTTCTGGTTTGTGCGAAATCGTTAATAATATTAAACCAGTGTGCACACCACCAAGGTGTATTGGTTTAGTCTTGACTCTTGGTTGACAGTGTTGGGAAATGGTTAATGTATTGATGCTGGAGTGCCAAATCAACGCAAATTTGATTCTATTTGTCTTTGTTACTTGGGGGGGGGGGGTTCGCCCAGGGAGCTAAACAAGCTAGAACCGCCACTGACCAGGGACACACTTCAACACTTAGACATAAGCAGTTGTGTTTAATGAGTCTGCCAGATCAGAGGCAGTAGGGATGACCAGGGATGTTCTCTTGATAAGTGTGTCAGAGAAAATGTAGGGAGTAAAAGGTACATTATTTTCATTAGAAATGTGGTGAAGTATCAGTAATGGTGCCGGAGGGAGGGCCTGCCGTCTTCTCAGCTCTTAACCAGCCATACTATTATTTTTTTTTTTTTGCGTTGTTCGTAACTTGTTTTGTACATTTGTTCTAGACATCAGTACTGCGATTGCTCACCTCAAACTGGAGGAAGAGTTCTTCAATGAGTTGGACGGGAGGGATATAATACGGACACCCGACCAGGCCCAGATCCTCGTTATTCGCTGGAGAAGGAAACTGAGATATCTCGGAAAGAGACCAGGTTGCTTTGTGAGGATCAGGCGACGAGTGGCTAATCTGCAATTGACTTCCGTCCTGCTAGCTAACGTTCAATCACTGGAAAATAAATAGGAAGAACTGAAAGTATGTTTATCCTACCAATGGGACATTCAAAACTGTAATATCTTATGTTTCAACGAGTCGTGCTGAACAACGACATTAAGAACATACAGCTGGTGGGTTATACGCTCTATCGGCAGGACAGAACAGCAGACTCTGGTAAGACAAAGGGCAGGGGCCTATTCATTTATGTAAACAACAGCTGGTGCACAATATCTAAGGAAGTCTTGAGGTTTTTCTCGCCTGAGGTAGAGTAACTCATGATAAGCTGTAAACCACACCATCTACCTAGAGAGCTTTCATCTGTATTTTTCGTAGCTGTCTACATACCATCACAGACCTATGTTGGCACTAAAACTGCACTCAATGAGCTGTATACCGCCATAAGCAAACAGGAAAATGCTCATCCAGAGGCGGCGCTAATAGTGGCTGGGGACTTTCATGCAGGGAAACTTAAATTAGTTTCTATCAGCATGTTAAATGTGCAACCAGAGGGAAAACAATTCTAGACCACCTTTACTCCACACACAGAGACTTGTACAAAGTTCTCCCTTGTCCTCCATTTGGCAAATCTGACCATAATTCTATCCTCCTGATTTCTGCTTAAAAGCAAAAATTAAAGCTGGAAGCAACAGTTACTCGGTCTATAAAAAAGTGGTCAGATGAAGCAGAAGCAACACTACAGGACTGTTTTGCTAGCATAGACTGGAATATGTTCCAGGATTCTTCCGATGGCATTGAGGAGTACACAACATCAGTCACTGGCTTTGTCAATAAGTGCATCGAGGACGTCATCCCCACAGTGACTGTATGTACATAACCCAACCAGAAGCCATGGATTATAGGCAACATTCCCACCGAGCTAAAGGGTAGAGCTGCCGCATTCAAGGTGTGGGACTCTAACCCGGAAGCTTATAAGAAATCCCTCTATGCCCTCCGACGAACCATCAAACAGGCAAAGTGTCAATACAGGACTAAGATCAAATCGTACTAAACTGGCTCCGACGCTCGTCGGATGTGGCAGGTCCTGCAAACTACTACAGACTACAAAGAGAAGCACAGCCGAGAGCTGCCCAGTGACAACAGCTTAACAGACGAGCTAAATAATTTCTATGCTCGCTTCGAGGCAAGCAACACTGAAACATGCATGAGAGCATCAGCTGTTCGGGACGACTGTGTGATCACTCTCTCTGCATCCGATGTGAGTAAGACCTTTAAACAGGTCAACCTCCACAAGTCCGCAGGGCCAGACGGATAACCAGGATGTGTACTCTGAGCATGCTCTGACCAACTAGCAAGTGTCTTAACTGACATTTTCAACCTCTACCTGTCTGAATCTGCAGTACCAACATGTTTCAAGCAGTCCAACATATTCCCTGTGCCCAAGAACACTAAGGTAACCTACCTAACCTGCCTAAACTACCAACCTGTAGCATTCACGTCTGTAGGCATGAAATGCTTTGAAAGGCTGGTCATGGCTCACATCAACACCATTATCCCAGAAACCCTAGACCCACTCCAATTTATATACCGCCCTAACAGATCCACAGATGATGCAATCTCTATTGCAAGCCACACTGCCCTTTCACACCTGAACAAAAGGAACACCTATGTGAGAATGCTATCAACACCATAGTGCCCACAGAGCTCATCAATAAGCTAAGGGTCCTGGGACTAAACACCTCCCTCTGCAACTGGATCCTGGACTTCCTGACAGACAGCCCCCAGGTGGTACTGGTAGGTAACAAAACATCTGCCACGCTGATCCTCAACACGGGGCCCCTCTGGGTTGCGTGCTCAGTCCCCTCCTGTCATCCCTGTTAACTCATGACTGCATGGCCAGGAACGAATCCAACACCATCATTAAGTTTGCTGATGACACAACAGTGGTAGGCCTGATCACCGACAACGATGAGACCGCGTATAGGGAGGTCAGAGACCTGACCGTGAGGTGCAAGGATAACAATCTCTTCTCAACGTGATCAAGACTAAGGAGATGATTGTGGACTAGAGGAAAAGGAGGACCGAGCACGCACCCATTCTCATCGATGGGGCTGTAGTCGAGCAGGTTGAGAGCTTCAAGTTCCCTGAAGTCCAAATTACCAACAAACTAACATGGTCGAAGCACACCGAGACAGTTGTGAAGAAGGCACGACAAAACCTATTCCCCTCAGGAGACTGAAAAGATTTGGCATGGGTTCTCAGATCCTCAAAAGGTTCTACAACTGCACCACTGAGCGCATCCTGATGGGTTGCTCACTGCCTGGTATGGCAACTGCTCAGCCTCCGACCGCAAGGTACTACAGAAGGTAGTGTGAACGGCCCAGTACATCACTGGGGCCAAGCTTCCTGCTATCCAGGACCTCTATACTAGGCGGTGTCAGAGGAAGGTCCCTAAAAAATTGTCAATGACTCCAACCACCCTAGTCATAGACTGTTCTCTCTGCTACCGCATGGCAAGCGGTACCGGAGTGCCAAGTCTAGGTCCAAGAGGCTCCTAAATAGCTCCAACGTCCAAGCCATAAGACTCATGAACAGCTAATCAAATGGCTTTCTATGCATAGTTACTTTAATAACTCTACCTTCATGTGCATATTACCTCAATTACCTCGACACCGGTGCCCCCACACATTGACTCGGTACCACCCCCTCTATTGTTATTTTCTGCTGCTCTTTAATCATTTGTTGTTCTTATCGTTTACTTTTTTGGGGGTATTTTCTTAAAACTGCATTGTTGGTTAATTAAGGGCTTGTAAGTAAGCAGGTCTACCTGTTGTATTTGGTGCGTGTGACTAATACAATTTGATTTGGTTTGAAGTGAAAGTAAAAGTTGGCAAAAATATAAATATTAAAGTAAAATACAGATACCCCAAAAAACGACTTATGATATGATTAATATGAGGCTGACAATTGGCGGAATTGCCCTTTAAATCACAAGGCCTACTGCAGTCCATTCCACAGGATGAGATCAGAGTTCCACATTTTAGAAGTAACCGATACACTTTACCGTATTTATTAAATGCCCATATTCTTCCGCAGGGTCAGGGAGTATTTTCAATAAATTGTTTTATAAACCTATGGATATTGCATTTAACCTCGTTTGCAGTTTTGATTTCTAATACAAGTGAAAATAGTAAAATATTATTAGAAACCATTACATCTCCAAGTGTATCGCTTCGATTTATGCAACGATATTTTCGTCCTATATTTTTGGGAGTCCTACATTCGGGAGTTATTATTTTGTGTCACTTAAACATGGCCACCGTAAAGAGTACGATACAACTTTAATTATTTTGACCAGGTAGAACTCGCCATTTCGTGTTTATTGACATAGCGAGAGTAAAAAAAGTGTTTTTGTTTATCGGAACACTCGTGTTAGTGTTTCCGGCTCGCCAGCTGAGGCGTCTTTCTGCCGCGGCTGAACAAAATAGAACCAGTTGGCAACGCTCGTGAGCCAGCGAGCTAGCTCGAGGAACTAGCCTTTGCATCGGTTATTTTTGTCCAAAGCATTGGCTTTCTCGTGAAGATTTTGTGATGTTTTTTTTTTTGAAGAAGACTACTTGGAATTTGTGCCTGTTTTGGATTATGGATATTGGCTACATCTTCCCCCTATAATAATAGTTAGTAAAAGGATTAAGTGTGGCAGTTAGCTGAACATTTTATTTGTGCGACGACAGCTGTCATTTGGAGAAAAGAAAGTGATCCATCATGCGTTTGCAATGAAGCTGATCTCTACTGGATTTACATTTGGCATCCTTTTTTCAAATGGGTGATGTTAAACATCGGAGTATTGGTGTATGCGTTCATGCTTTGTTTTTAACAGCGGTGGTATTTCTTTCGTAGCTAACATTGGCGTGGCCACCTAGCTAGTTAGCTACTTCTCGTACAGAACAGAAGACTGAGCTAGCTAACTTATCTAACGTTAACTAGCTGAGTGACAGTTGGCGATATCATTATTCCTCACAAATACACTACAAAGTGATATAACTATATATCTCTTACAATTTTGGACATGAAGAAGATAACCTATTCATAATTTTGAAGGTAAGTTATTTTAGCTAGCTATTTAATGTACTCGCTTGCTACATAATTCTCGGATTTGCAGCGGCCGCTCGAGCCCTAGTGTTTTTCCGCCGCCTTGTTTGGTCCGTTCTTTGACACAGAGAATCAGCCAAACTAGACGAATTTCTGCTAGAAAATACATTTAGACACGTAAATGCTTAAGCTGTGGCTAAATGCAAGGCAATGCAGATGCAATGTGTGCTGTTAATCACCGCTGTTGATTATGTATACTGTAATGTTATGTAGCTAGCGAACCTGTTAGCTAACAACTAGAAGTTGACCAGCTAAGTTAGCTACGCTCGTTTTGATCTCTGTATATTTATTTTGGAGGTCGTCTCATACAAAACATAATGCTAACTAAACTCGATAGCTATCTAGTAAACTAGATGGTTATCTACATTGTTGGCAAACTTTTGTATTTTGGAAATGTAGCGAGTTAGCTCTAGCTAGTTGATTTGCTAGCCAAAACCTTTTATCCACACGCTAGTTAGCTAACGTTAGCTACCGTGTAGGTAGCTGTGGAATCATGCATGGCTTCTAAAGTGACTTGACTTTGAAGTTTAATGTTAGCTAATTGTTAAAACTATCAGGCAGCCTTGGATATCAACACTACGTAGATGTTGACTAACGCTAACTCTCATGTTCAACGGCTCAACTAAATTAGCTAATGGTAGCTACCTACCGTTTTAAGCTAACTGGTCTTTCAGATACTTTGGCTGGCAATATAGGCAGTTGCATCCCATTTATCATTAATCAAATACCCTGATCATCATCTTATGTCTCTGTATCCCACAAAGTGAGATATCACTAGTCTATTAGTAGGCACATCATATTGTTACTCATTTGCAATGCCATGCAATAGCCTAACAAAGACTACAAAGAATCTAGGATGGCTGGCTAGCTGGTTAGCTTGTTTTGGCTGACTTGAGCATGCAGTTGCTTTGTGCTGTACGCTAGTTTAACAAAGGTAGCTAGCTAGCCCAGTGTGTCTGGGGGTACCCAACTGTGCCCACTGCCTTATGAAACCAATGTTATTCCATGCTAATATAGTTCTCTATAGAAACTAATATGAAACATTAAGATTCACTTTAAAGTGAATATATTTAGTCTGTTTACTATAATTGGTCACTACACTTTATTTTATTCCACTTTTTTTTATCCAGTCATTGATCTACTTCACGCCCCAGCTTTTCGCTATCCACTTGTGCCACCTCGTTATGGTCATAGTCTGAGTAGGGCTATAGTGAATCTTTCTTTCCAGAATCCATACTTTATCTATTTGTTATGTTTGTAACCTGTACTTGTTCAAACTTGCTGTCAAGCCTATTGCTCTATATGCAGACAAGGGCACATAATGTATCAGCCTACTTGCTTGTGTATGACAAAGACCACATTAAGGGCTGCTGTGATTACCTTTGGGAAGAATGGAATATAGACGTTAGGCAATTGGCTTACCAAAGACCATCCAATCAGGGGGGCTCATCTAGGGTCTACATATTTTGCAGCAACCTACACGATCTGGAACATCCCCATGCTCAATTTGTTGATACTGTGTCATTTATGTTTTTTCTCTCCCATTGACTACATCTAGTCTTAGCTGAACTTCCCACACAAAGACTGCATTGGATGCCACAAGAGGTCAAATGTAGACTCCGTCACAGAATAACATCAAGCTGTGTTTTGGAAAAGACACCCTGCTCTCACATAGGTAGCTAGTTCATTACAATCTCAAAATCAGTATAAGGTCCCCCTGATGATACAGCAGTATACTGTGCAGTGGATCCTGGTCATGGCTAGCAGGAATGCATATAATGTCAAATAAGGCACTTCTGGCATTAGCTGCATCCTGTCTAGTCAACCATGGATCCGGTGTAGTAGGCTAGTTCCAGGAAGAGACAGTGTGCCGGAAGAGAGTCTCCCATTGGCAGTGTCCCTCAACTGTCTGAGAGAACAGGGTGTCAGACAAGCCCATAAAAAAATCGGGATGACATCATCTTCAACAGACAGTCAGGCTGAGCTGAAAAGTCAATACACTTCTGACTTTTTGTTCTCAGTGTTTGTCATAAAACAAATATGCCTACTGGTTTACAGTGTGTCCTCTCGTACTGTTACAATATGATACTGAACAGAGAACCACAGTGGAGCAAACTAATTAATCCACTGTGGAACAAACAAATAGAGCAGGCTTATTTCAGTGGTAAGTAGAGGCAACTTCGGAGGCTGATAGGAGAGGAATGCAAGAACACAAGCAAGGCATCGAAGGACGAACGATCATCCAGACAGAGACATGAGGTCACAGTGTGGTGGTAGGTAGCTCAGGAAAGGAGAGAGTAGGTATGTGAACTCTTACATTGATAACATTGTCGAATAGGTTGAACATTGCTTCAGCTGATAAGTGATTTTGAAGGACACGTAGAAAGGTCAGAGGTAAGTTTTAAGCATTTCCTCGAGTATCATATCTGGAAAAAGATATGCCACCCCTGTTTTGGTAATAAGGTGAGGGATGGGCCTGAAGAAATGAGAGCTATGGGTGCCAGAACTATGACAAATGTGTTTGAACCATGTTTTGATTTATACTGAAGAAAAATATAAATGCAACAATTTTAAAGATTTTACTGAATTACAGTTCATATAAAGAAATCAGTCCATGTATTTCACATGATTGGGAATACAGATATGCATCATAAAAAAGTAGGGGTTTGGATCAGAACCAGTCCTCATCTCCTTCGTATAGAGTTGATCAGGATGTTGATTGTGGAATGTTGTCCCACTCCTCTTCAACGGCTGTGCAAAGTTGTTGGGAACTGGAACACGAGCATCCAGAGCATTCCAAACGTGCCCAATGGGTGACATGTCTGGTGATTTATGCAGTCCATGGAAGAACATTTTCAGCTTCCAGGAATTATGAATAGATGCATGCGACATGGGGCCATGCGTTATCATGCTGAAACATGAGGTGATGGCGACTGATGAATGGCACGGCAATGGGCCTCAGGATCTCATCATGTTATTTCTGTATATTCAAATTGCCATCAATAAAATGCAATTGTGCTCGTTGTCCGTACTAATGCCTACCCATATTGTAATCCCACTGCCACCATGGGATGGGACACTGTTCACAAAGTTGACATTAGCAATCTGCTCGCGCACACAATGCCATACACGTGGTCTGCGGTTGTGAAGCCAGTTGGGCGTACTGCCAAATTCTCTAAAATGACATTGGAGGTGGCTTACGGTAGAGAAATTAACATTGAATTCTCTGGCAACAGCTCTGGTGGACATTCCTGTAGGCAGCATGCCAATTGCACGCAACCTCAACTTGAGTTATCTGTGTCATTGTGTTGTGACAAAACGGCATGTTTTAGTGACTGTTTATTGTCCCCACCACAACATGCTTCTGTGTAATGATTGTGCTGTTTAATCAGCTTCTTGATATGGTTCACCTGTCAGGTTTGATGGGTTATCTTGGCAAAATATGAATGGTCACTAACAGGGATGTGCACAATATTTGGGAAATATACTTTTTGTGCGTATGGAAAATGTTTATTTCAGCCCATGAAACATGGGACCAACACTACATGTTGCGTTTTATATTTTTGTTCAGTATACTTTGTTTACAAACATTGGAGTAAAATAAGGTTATATTTTGGGTTCTGATGGGGTACGACAGTTGAGGCATTTAAGTTATGTTCTTCAAGAATCAATGGGTACATTTAATTTATGTCTAAAAATGGAAGAGCATCTGCAGATTGACCCTTTTTTAAATAATCAATTGTGTAGAATAGATTCAACATTTGATCAAGGCAATGTGATAACTTGTCCGGCACATCTTATTCATATACTGATTCCAAAGTACGTCAAGTAACCAAACCACATATTCAAACAGGCATTATTGTGCACTGATGCCTCTCTCTCCTTCCCTTCGAGAAGAATGTCATCAGAGGATAAGACTGTGGAGCCCTCTGACCAGGGACCCTCGCTGCCCTCCGGCAGTGCAGGGGCCACGTCCACAGGAAGCCCTGCCCAGACAGACAAGCGCCCCAGGGGCAGGCCACGCAAGGATGCTGCCACCACCATTGCACCCCAGGCGCCACCCACATCCAAGACCAGGAAGAAGTATGTTGTTTACCCTCCATATCGTCACAATTCTATTGGTAATTTACAGTGCACATAGATTTGCCTGAGTCATCACAAACACTGTAAGTCATTCTTCTGTGAACTTAGTCTGCGTTTTGTTTGTGGTGTTAGAACTGGAAGCTATTCAAGTGCTTATAGAGCCCCACAGTGGAGGTGTCATAATACCCATAAAACCTAGCGGGCAAACGGAAACTGTTCCAATTGTTTTTCCACCATTACTTTTTCCCCATACAGGATTTTAGAAATACTTAAAATAAGGGCTGTGTTTCGTGTAAGCTTACCCTGGCGTGACTTTTTGATAACCATGTAAATGTCTCGGACAAGCTGACACTTATCAATATATTCGTCTCTATATTTGCTCAGATTTGAAAATGGTAATTGGCATCAAATTAGAAGTCATGCAAAACTACATATCCCTGCAAGCTCCTGCATGTCATCTCTAGCTGACCCCATTGCTGACAGGTATTGTGTCAATTTAAAACTTAATAAACAAGACAGTTCACGGAATTGTCAATTTTAAAAAATGTAGCCAATTTATTCATTACTACATTTGAATTAACATTCGATAGTTAATCCAAATATTCTTACCTTTGCCTCGATTCGGCAGTCTCACCCATATCATCATAGTATTTGTAGTTCTTTATGATATGCTAATTACCTTCTACTATGGCTTTCATTTTTGGGGTGTAATCACAGGCGAATATATTGGTCAAAGTCACCTTGTCCTAGAGAGATTTACACTTATCAAAACGTCACATCAGGGTAAGCCTACACGAAGCTCTTATTGTAAGTGTTTCTAAAATCCCTTATGGGAAGAATGAATGGTAGAAAGACGATTGGAACCATTTCCCAGTTTAACCTCTAGGTTTTATGGGTGTTATGACTCATACTGTGGTGTTCTATTCCCCTTCCCCAAAATGTGTTTAAACATTACACAGATACTATCCAAATCTGTTCATCAGGCAAAGATCTAATTTTGCAGACAGTTATCCAGAGCTACTCTATGCATAGGGGGCTAAACACATTTATAAATACAGGTAACTCAAGCACAAACCCTTTCCACGGTTTTATTGCATGCAGCAGTACCAACCTGGCTCATTTGTTATATCCATGGCAACACATAATGCAGCTCAGAGAGCTGAGCTGTGTAATATGATGCCTACAATTCATCTAACTCTGACTAATTTGATCTGGGGTCACTATATTAGGATATCAAGGAGATGTGTGTGTGAGCAATCTATTATCAATCATCCAAATGATGTGTTTATGCCATGGCTATAAGGACAGCCGAGACAATTCCCGGTCTAGGTCGAATTAGCTGATAGGTTGGTTGGTGGGAGTGGCAAAGCATGGGTGTAGGTCAACATGTCATTTGCCCCATTATTTATAGCATGCAGGTGATCCAAGGAATACATAGCCTATGTCTGCTATATGGTTGGGCTGTATTTCCCAGCATGCGCTGACGTCCTCACTTGGTTCTTTCCAAGGTCTCCCATGTTCCAGAATCAAGCAGTGGGCGGCTGGTCAGGTTATCAGTGTGTTATTATGGTCAGTTGGGTTTGTATGAGAGAGAGTGCATTAGTTTTCTGGGACACTCTTGGCGGTGATAATGCTAAAGACCCATGGGACGGTGGAGCGAAGTATGCATTATTACGATACTTGTGTCTCAGGCAGCACCTTTCATTAAGGGGGAGGGGAAGCTTGCTGTATACATCTCAGATGACTCAATACTAGCATGCTGTTTTTGTAAGAAGAGTAAGATTTGAAGTGTTCATATCAGGAGAATGAACAAATGTAGTCTAGAGCTAGTGATACTGTATTGTCTTTGCAGCATGTATCAACTGGGCACTATTTTGATGTAAATAGGACACAGAAGGCTTCTCTTAGAAGTTAGACATTTTGTTGACTAATTGGATACTGCGTTGAATCACCCAGTCATCCACCACTCCATTCCAGAATAGATAACGCTGTTCCGGGTTTTCTTGTCGGCTCCCTGAGAGCTGGAACTACTTACCACAGCATTATTTTCAACCTTTTTTTCCTCCTCTCTCCTGGTGGTGGGATCATGGGGAGAAGTTGGGGAGTTGGGATGTTACAGACCTTTAGGGTTTTTTGCCATTTCAAGAAAAGTCAAAAGAAAAGACTACACTTCGAAGGCTACATGAGAGCATAAGGGCACTGCGCTATAGGCACAGCACGTTCGGAATGGTCACAGACAGGGTTATGACGATATACAGTTGTCTGTACTAGACCTAAATGTCAGATATTCTTATGTACCCGTTGCTCATAAAGTGTATTTATCATTAATACCTTGGTGAATAATCAGAAAGCCCTGGTAATTGTGGAGAGAGTGATATTCCATGCCAGTGAAGGTAGGTCAGATCAGATGCATCATCAACTTAATACAGGTTGACTTTATGGCTCGTGTGTATGTACTACCAATCTTCTGAATATGGCTGATATCAGGCATTAATTTACGTCAGACCTATCTATCTTTACTCAAACAGACATATCTATCTGCTGTAGACGTTGGGCACCAGAGAAGCCCCTTACGACAGAGGGAGAGAGGAGCTGGAGATGTCTGGGAACAGCGTTGCATTTTTAAATTTATCCTGGTGTCTGTCTACTCTACACCCCCGTGCCGTCATCACTGATGCTCCTGGGCTTTGAGGTCGTCGGTTACAACATTATGGAGCTCTCGTCACTGTTAGAGCTGAGCTTATTTTGGGCCTTATGGACTTGCTTAAATATGTGTTGCCATGACGAGACCTCATTACAGAAATAAAGATCAGGGCTATCTAGTGTCTACTTCACTAATCATTTATTGATTTGGTACTTTCTGTTGGTATGGCTTTTTTTTGCTTCACTGTTTCCTGCCCAATGTAGAGTCTTGAACTGTGACATTTAGTCTTCCATCTTGTTGCTGCTTATCTGGAGTAGGAAGTCATTTTGGAGGGAGGAGTTGACTTGGCAAACTGGCCGACTTGTGTGTTCTTTCTCCAGTGGCATCGAAAATTACCCCCTCCCCCTGCATCCTCCCCACTACCCCCGCAAAATGCTGGCTTCTCTCATTTAGACTGTTTGCTCTTCCCACTTAGTGGGCTCACTGTACGTGGTGCTGTTTAATTTGTATCCATGACAATTATCACATCGACGTGGCCCTCAGATTGGGTTAAGACAGAACTCCTACTGGGGGATCCTGACACTGACAAATCTCTCCGTGTGTGTGTGTGTGCTCTGTTTATGCACTCTCCATTGATGTTTGTTGACTTTTCTCTGCATACTGTTCATTTCAATAAAAAGAGGAAAAGGTACATCACCTTGTTTGCAGGTCTGAATTTTGACTGTAGCAACTATCTGTGTGTCTTTAACTCTGCACTAGTATCATCATCAGAGGAGCCTAGAGCCTAGAGGTGAAGGGTGGGGTAGGCTAGTGATGGTATGAGAGGTGAAGGGTGGGGTAGGCTAGTGGTGGGGTGAAGGGTGGGGTAGGTTAGTGATGGTGTGAGACGTGTAGTAAAGTCTCTTGAGCCACTCAACAGGAGGTCGAGTGTGATCTGAGTAGGGCCAAATTCCATCTATTGTGAGAAGCATAAAATGCTGAATTTTCTTCAGTCTGCCTTCCACTGGTAGTTGGAC
This sequence comes from Oncorhynchus gorbuscha, assembly GCF_021184085.1. Taxonomy (NCBI): domain Eukaryota; kingdom Metazoa; phylum Chordata; class Actinopteri; order Salmoniformes; family Salmonidae; genus Oncorhynchus; species Oncorhynchus gorbuscha. The sequence continues at coordinate 51,925,351 of NC_060180.1, read as the reverse complement.
AAGCGTCATTGACCAGCAGCTTGTTTAGGAGGTGGTAGCCTAATGATTTTAACCTGATTAAGTGAATATATTATCCAAATACATGTTTTGCGTGCTCGTCCAGGTTTGTAGGCCCATATACACTTCACAAAAATACAGGGATGGACAATAACAATAAAACTGACAGGTTCAATGTCCTTCTGATTGTACTAAGTAGCTGAAGTAATATGGCCTTTCTGTTCATTTCCAGCTTGTGTCTGTCTGAAGCACAACCTCTGGCCATATTACAACTCTCATCATCCAGATTGATCAACGCGTGTTTGTGTTTTGTTGTGTTATAAATCACTGGCTTGTTTTTACGTGATGTATTCTCCCATTGGGTTAAAATGTGGCTTGCTTATGTTCAGCAGTTACAATTATTATGGCCTAATCGAAATGTGTCATACCATTTGGGACTGAGAGTAATGGGCTTGGCTTTGCTTCTCATATGCTTCCCTGGTTTGATCTATGATGGGAGAATTTAGTTGGAATGAAGATATCCCAGTCCTAGGCATTCTCAATTACATATTTACCTCACAGTTCTTGTTTGGATGATCTCGCTAGCTACTATCAATCTATATTTAAGCAATAAGCCCTGAGATGTGGTATATGACCAGGCCAGTATACCACGGCTAAGGGCTGTTCAAATGCGCAACGCGGAGTGCCTGAACACAGCCCTTAGCCGTGGTATATTGGCCATGTATCAAAAACCCTCGGGGGCCTTCTATTATAAACCGGTTACCAATGTAATTAGAGCAGTAAAAATAAATGTTTTGTCATACCCGTGGTATACGGTCTGATATACCACGGCTGTTAGCCAATCAGCATTCAGCTCTCGAACCACTCAGTTTATAATATTGAATGTTTACCAGGTTTCTGTCTGATGTTGATGTTTGTACATTCAAGCTCATTGAAAGCAGGGAGGGAGAATCATGCTCCTCATTCTTGCCCTCTCTCGTTGCCCACCACGGTACCAGCAGCTTGTACCCATACTCTACCGCACCACTCCTCCTACTTTGCCTTTCCTTGCCCAGCGGCCTCAGTGCCATCCTTTTAAGAATCGGTCATGTTTTTTTCTTCTGCCGATGTAATCCTTGGGCGGGCTGCCTAAGCGTTCTTTTGGGTTGCCCAAGTCCAAACAGTGTTAAACAAAAATGCTTTCATTGTTAACTTAAATGACTAAAACCATATATGAAGTATGTAGAAACTATAATTGACCTTTGCATATACCAAACATTTGGACTACCTTTCTAATATTGAGTTGCACCCTCCCCTTTTGCCCTCAAAACAGCCTCAATTCGTTGGGGCGTGGACTCTACAAGGTGTCAAGTATTCCACAGGGATACTGGCCCATGTTGACTCCAATGCTTCCCACAGTTGTGTCAAGTTGGCTGAAATTCTTGATACACACAGGAAACTGTTGTTGAAGAACCCATTAGGGTTGCAGTTTTTTACGCAGTATGTATATATATATATCTCTTTGAGAACTAACAATCACCAAAATAAAAGATTAACAGTCAAGGGATAATAGAACATTCTAAATTCATTTAGCGGTACTAATAACATCACACTAGCCAAAATGCATAGAATTGCAGAATACTAGCTTTAAAACGGCAAACCTTTCTCTCAGCTCCCAAAAACAATCCCATTACAAAATAATGCTTTAAAAAAAAAAAAAAATAAGTGGTTGTTTGGATGCTGATTGGACGAGCAGCATTTCAATCGGTGCTGTGTTGGCTGTCACAACACACCTATGCCTGCTAACCGTTACTGTTTGTCCAGATCTGCAATAGGCTAACTAGCAATCATACCACACACAAAATCATTCGAAGTTGCACAAATTTTCAATATGATAAGGAACACTAAAATAACACATCCTAGATCTAAATGAATTAAATATTCTTATTAAATACTTTTTTTTTTACATAGTTGAATGTGCTGACAACAATCACACAAATTATCAATGGAAATCAAATTTATCAACCCATGGCAGTCTGGATTTGGAGTCACACTCAAAATTAAAGTGGAAAACCACACACAGGCTGATTCAACTTTGATGTAAAACAAGTCAAAATGAGGCTCAGTAGTGTGTGTGGCCTCCACGTGCCTGTATGACCTCCCTACAACGCCAGGGCATGCTCTTGATGAGGTGGCGGATGGTCTCCTGAGGGATCTCCTCCCAGACCTGGACTAAAGCATCCGCCAACTCCTGGACAGTCTGTGGTGCAACGTGTTGTTGGTGGCTGGAGCGAGACATGATGTCCCAGATGTGCTCAATTGTATTCAGGTCTGGGGAACGGGCGGGCCCACTCCAGCCATGTGAGGTCTAGCATTGTCTTGCATTAGGAGGAACCCAGGGCCAACCACACCAGCATATGGTCTCACAAGGGGTCTGAGGATCTCATCTCGGTACCTAATGGCAGTCAGGCTACCTCTGGCGAGCACATCGAGGGCTGTGCGGCCCCCTAAAGAAATGCCACCCCACACCATGACTGACCCACCACCAAACCGGTCATGCTGGAGGATGTTGCAGGCAGCAGAACGTTCTCCACGGCGTCTCCAGACTGTCACGTCTGTCACATGTGCTTAGTGTGAACCTGCTTTCATCTGTGAAGAGCACAAGGGCGCCAGAGGCGAAATTGCCAATCTTGGTGTTCTCTGACAAATGCCAAACGTCCTGCACAGTGTTGGGCTGTAAGCACAACCCCCACCTGTGGACGTCGGGCCCTCATACCACCCTCATGGAGTCTGTTTCTGACCGTTTGAGCAGACACATTTGTGGCCTGCTGGAGGGCTCTGGCAGTGCTCCTCCCTGCACAAAGGTGGAGGTAGCGGTCCTGCTGCTGGATTGTTGCCCTCCTACGGCCTCCTCCACGTCTCCTGATGTACTGGCCTGTCTCCGGGTAACACCTCCATGCTCTGGACACTACGCTGACCGACACAGCAAACCTTCTTGCCACAGTTCGCATTGATGTGTCATCCTGGATGAGCTGCACTACCTGAGCCACTTGTGTGGGTTGTAGACTCTGTCTCATGCTACCACTAGAGTGAAAGCACTGCCAGCATTCAAAAGTGACCAAAACATCAGCCAGGAAGCATAGGAACTGAGAAGTTATTATTATTATTATTATTAAGTGGTCTGTGGTCACCACCTGCAGAACCACTCCTTTATTGGGGTTGTCTTGCTAATTGCCTATAATTTCCACCTGTTATCTATTCCATTTGCTCAACAGCATATGAAATGTATTGTCAATCAGTGTTGCTTCCTAAGTGGACAGTTTGATTTCACAGAAGTGTTGATTGACTTGGAGTTACATTGTTGTTTAAGTTTTCCCTTAATTTTTTTTGAGCAGTGTATATCTCAGCAAAAAAAGAAACATCCTCTCGCTGTCAACTGCGTTTATTTTCAGCAAACTTAACATGTGTAACTATTTGTATGAACATAACAAGATTCAACAACTGAGACATGAACTGAACAAGTTCCACAGACATGTGAATAACAGAAATGGAATAATGTGTCCTTGAACAGGGGGGTCAAAAATAGGGACATTTTCTTGTTGTTTACACAGATATTTTTTGCGGGTTTACGTGGAAACATTCTGTCACCTTTTTGGGCCCTCACAAGTTTGCGTCCTTGTCTTTCTCGCTCGCTCTCTCAGGGGGCGTGCAAGAGGGAGAGCGGTTGTGGAGGAGGAGGAGGAGGAGGAGGAGGAGGAGGAGGACAGCAGCATGGATGGGACGGAGGCAGCCACTTCAGAGAGCCCCCCTCATGATGCAACAGGTGAGTCAGTCTTCCTCTCCCTCCCCTATGTGAGACCTATATAGCCTATTTTGAACTCCAGCTGAGCTGAGAGCTGACACATCCTGGCTGCTCAAAGTATACAATGTCTCAGGAGTTCTCAGGAGGCAGTGGAGTGGTTCCCTCCCCCAATCCTGGAGAGTGAAGGGAGGGATGAATGAGAGCATGCAGATAGATATCTGAAGACTTCCAGTCATTGTTGTAAAGCTAGTTATCATTGGCTCGCAAAACTGCCTGTAACTTTCTTCTTACTGGACACAGAGACACAAAAATTCCTGAGTATATCTGACTCTCTCCCCTCTTTACTCTCCCTCCTTCTGCCCTCTCCTCTCTGTATTTCTCCTCTCCCCCTTTTCTCTCTCTCCCTGCTCTGAGGTTGGCATAGAGAGGTGCAGAGCAGGAGGGAGCCCAAGGCTAATGCCCTCTAAAAGCTTTTCAAAATCCCATCACTCTCCCCCAGCCCATTTTGGATGCTTCTCTATGTGTGTACATCACGTGACCTGCTCCCAGTTCCCATACAGCTCAGAGCTGTCATGGACTTGGCTTATCTATATACAGAGCATTTGGAAAGTATTTAGACCCCTTCCCTTTTCCATGTTTTATAACCTTACAGACTTTTTTTTTTATCCCCTCATAAATCTACACACAATACCCCATCATGACGTTACCTTATTTACATAAGTATTCAGACCCTTTGATCATCCTTGAGATGTTTCTTCAACTTGGAGTCCACCTGTGGTAAATTAAATTGATTGGAAATTACTTGGAAAGGTACACACCTGTTAATATAAGGTCCCATAGTTGTCAGAGCAAAAACCAAGCAATGAGGTTGAAGGAATTGTCTGTAGAGCTCCGGGACAGGATTGTGTTGAGGCACAGATCTGGGGAATGGTAACAAAATATTTCTGCAGCATTGAAGGTCCCCAAGAACACAGTGGCCTCTATCATTCTTAAATGGAAGAAGTATGGAACTGCCAAGACTGGCCAAACTGAGCAATCAAGGGAGAAGGGCCTTGGTCAGGGAGGTGACCAAGAACCCGATGGTCACTCTGACAGAGCTCTAGAGTTCCTTTGTGGAGATGGGAGAACCTTCCAGAAGGACAACCATCTCTGCAGCACTCCACCAATCAGGTCTTTATGGTAGAGTGGCCAGACAGAAGCCACTCTTCAGTAAAAGGCACATGACCGCCAGTTTGGACTTCGCCAAAAGATACCTTTAAGGACTCTCAGACCATGAGAAACAAGATTCTCTGGTCTGATGAAACAAAGATTGAACTCTCTGGCCTGAATTTCAAGCACCACATCTGGAGGAAACCAGGCACCATCCCTACGTTGAAGCATGGTGGTGGCAGCATCATGTTGTGGGGATGTTTCTCAGTCGCACGGACTGGGAAGACTAGTCAGGATGGAGGGAAAGTTGAATGGAACAAAGTACAGATATCCTTAATAAAAACCTGCTCTAGAGTGCTCTGGACCTCAGATTGTGGTGAAGGTTCACCTTCCAACAGGACAGCAACCCTAATCACACAGCCAAGACAACGCAGGAGTGGCAAGACCCGAGGCTGTAATCGCTGACAAAGGTGCTTCAACAAAGTACTGAGTAAAGGGTCTGAATCCTTATGTAAGTGTGATATTAAATGTTTTTTTTTTTATATACATTTGCTCAATTTCTCAACATTGTGTTGCATTATGTGGTATTGTATGTAGGTTGATGGAAAAACAAACAATTTAATACATTTTAAAATAAGGCTGTAACTTGACAAAATGTGGAAAAGGGGTCTGAATACTTTACGAATGCACTGTTGTTGGACGGTGCTATATAGTTGGAGTGATTTTCTTCTCTCAGCTCTAGACCTTGTAGGTGTTTCAGAGGGTGTGTGTGTGCATGCATTTGGGAGTGGGATATGTTATTTTACTTTGCTTTAACAATGGGTATGGATTTTGTTGGTCGAAGTTCCCAATTTTTATGAAAAAGTTACACAATCACTATTGTTATTTATCTCACCGACTGGCTTCTAGGGCTCCTATAGGGGCGTGCTGGTGAACGGAGTCAGACTCTGCATTACTGTCTGCTTTCTTTTCAGGCAGTTGGAACTGAAGGGTCTTCACTCGCAATGTGTCTTTACAATACTCTTGGCCCTTGAGTTCAAGAACAGAAAAAGTCAACACCGAGGTCGTGACATGACCTTTAGTACCAATCCTTCCTGTGTCTGTCTGACTGTCCTTTCATGACACCATGTGTTTAGGCCACTTTACCTTTCCTTTCATGCTTGTTGCCATAGTAATTGTCTCAATAGGTTATCAATACATTACTGACCTTCAAACCTAAACAATGAACATACCTTGGAGAAGACCTTTGACCTTTGGGACTAAATACATCTATTTATCCCCTAATTGCCAGTGGCATTGACATGTTAGCTAAATGCTCATCAAAATTACAAACCAGCAATAGATGGAATGTAACTGCAAGTGCAGGCCAGCCACAGACATGTCAAAACGCAACCAAAACCACAAACCACTCAAAGAGGTTACTTGTCAGATGTCCAATTATAGTCCAATCTTCAAAGTGTCTGTGTAAAAGGCCATGGCCACTATTCAGGTTTCTAATAACCCTCTGTTCTGTTTGTCTGAAGTGACGTGAGTAATTGGTGTTTTTGTCGACGTTGTTATTGTCGTATGTGACTGGAAACCTGCCTGTGGGCTCCCCTTGGGTTTACTGCAATCAGCGCTCCAGCATATGGTCTCCATATTCCCACCATCATCCCTTGCTCTACCAAAGGGTGTTTCTGTTTCTGACCTGGAGCAAATAGCCTGGAACTGAAGACAACAGTCCAGTCCTCCGTGTCGGTCAGAGACTTCATGTCTGTATTCACATCTGATCTGGCATTTGGTAGATGGATGATCACTTCAGGGCACAAATATACATGACTGATAGAAATCTATGGAAACGTACCGGTTAGATTCTATGGCTAGATATTCATGCTTCTCTGCCTCTAAACCCCATCCTATGTGTCTTTGCACCATCAGATGCTCCAGCCCAGCAGCAGGTGGACAGTGTGGATGTGGTTACCACTGAGGGTCCGGGGGAGACCGAGGAGAAGCCCCACTCTCCCCACGTCCAGAGTCCTCAGACTGGGGATGCAGCCGAACCCTCCGCCGCTGGCCCTGCTACTACCCGAGGAGCCAAAAGCAGGTCAGTCAGAGAGGCCTACGTCAAGTCTTCATATGTATGTATTGTATGTGGTCTGTCTGCATGTTTGTGTATATTTGTTAATGAGATATGTATAGGTCCGTCTGTCAGTGTACATGCGTACAGCATATGGGCTTCTCTGCTATTCTCATTAATGCACAAACACACGCATGCACAGTGAACCCCCCCCCCAGGTGTCACTCTGTTAAAGGTTGTAATCAATCTCCCAGACTGACTGCACTGTCGATGTTGCTGATGGAGGGGCAGTCAGGCCAGACAGGCAGAATCTCTCCAGGGATCGTATTAATCTTATTAACAAGCCTATCTCCTCTAGAAACCAACCTGATAAATGTTTGCTGCCTGCGCTGGTCTGCTCTGCCTGGCTCGCTTTACTTTCCCTCACACACGGACTCCCAACCTCTCGGCCCATCTCTCTATGATGGCTCGAGATCCTCTGTTTTGGATCCTCAAATACATGGATGTGGCTTGATCAGTTGATTGAGTATAGGTTGATCAAAGGTCTATGTGTAACTTTCAATTCAGACAGATTTTTGTTGTAAGAATATATTGCTGTGTGTGTACCGTCGCGGCCCAAAGTTTTGAGAATGACACGCATACATTTTCAGTCTGCTGCCTCAGCTTGTATGATGGCAATTTGCATACACTCCAGAATGCTATGAAGAGTGATCAGATGAATTGCAATTAATTGCAAAGTCCCTCTTTGCCATGCAAATAAACTGAATCCCCCCAAAAAAACATTTTCACTGCATTTCAGCCCTGCCACAAAAGGACCAGCTGACATCATGTCAGTGATTCTCTCTTTAACACAGGTGTGAGTGTTGACGAGGACAAGGCTGGAGATCTCTCTGTCATGCTGATTGAATTCGAATAACAGACTGGAAGCTTCAAAAGGAGGGTGGTTCTTGGAATCATTGTTCTTCCTCTGTCAACCATGGTTACCTGCAAGAAAACATGTGCCGTCATCATTGCTTTGCACAAAAGGGGTTTCAGGCAAGGATATTGCTGCCAGTAAGATTGCACCTAAATCAACCATTTATCGGATCATCAAGAACTTCAAGGAGTGGTTCAATTGTTGTGAAGAAGGCTTCAGGGCGCCCAAGAAAGTCCAACAAGCGCCAGGACCGTCTCCTACAGTTGATTCAGCTGTGGGATCGGGGCACCACCAGTAAAGAGCTTGCTCAGGAATGGCAACAGGCAGGTGTGAGTGCATCTGCACACACAGTGAGACAAATACTTTTGGAGGATGGCCTGGTGTCAAGAAGGGCAGCAAAGAAGCCACTTCTCTCCAGGAAAAACATCAGGGACAGACTGATATTCTGCAAAATGAACAGGGATTGGACTGCTGAGGATTGGGGTGAAGTCATTTTCTCTGAATCCCCTTTCCGATTGTTTAGGGCATCTGGAAAAAAAAGTTTGTCTGGAGAAGACTAGGTGAGCGCTACCATCAGTCCTGTGTCATGCCAACCAAATCAAAAATCAAATCAAATGTATTTGTCACATACACATGGTTAGCAGATGTTAATGCGAGTGTAGCGAAATGCTTGTGCTTCTAGTTCCGACAATGCAGTAATAACCAACGAGTAATCTGACCTAACAATTCAACTACTACCTTATACACACAAGTGTAAAGGATAAAGAATATATACATAAAGATACAGTGGGGCAAAAAATTATTTAGTCAGCCACCAATTGTGCAAGTTCTTCCACTTAAAAAGATGAGAGGCCTGTAATTTTCATCATAGGTACACTTCAACTATGACAGACAAAATGAGGGGGAAAAAAATCCAGAAAATCACATTGTAGGATTTGTAATTAATTTATTTGCAAATTATGGTGGAAAACAAGTATTTGGTCACCTACAAACAAGCAAGATTTCTGGCTCTCACAGACCTATAACTTCTTCTTTGAGGCTCCTCTGTCCTCCACTCGTTACCTGTATTAATGGCACCTGTTTGAACTTGTTATCAGTATAAAAGAGTCTAAAACAATCACACTCCAAACTCTACTATGGACAAGACCAAAGAGCTGTCAAAGGACACCAGAAACAAAATTGTAGACCTGCACCAGGCTGGGAAGAATGAATCTGCAATAGGTAAGCAACTTGGTTTGAAGAAATCAACTGTGGGAGCAATTATTAGGAAATGGAAGACATACAAGATCACTGATAATCTCCCTCGATCTGGGGCTCCACGCAAGATCTCACCCCGTGGGGTCAAAATGATCACAAGAACGGTGAGCAAAAATCCCAGAACTGCACGGGGGGACCTAGTGAATGACCTGCAGAGAGCTGGGACCAAAGTAACAAAGCCTACCATCAGTAACACACTACGCCGCCAGGTACTCAAATCCTGCAGTGCCAGACGTGTCCCCCTGCTTAAGCCAGTACATGTCCAGGCCCGTCTGAAGTTTGCTAGAGAGCATTTGGATGATCCAAAAGAAGATTGGGAGAATGTCATATGGTCAGATGAAACCAAAATATAACTTTTTGGTAAAAACTAAACTCGTCATGTTTGGAGGACATAGAATGCTGAGTTGCATCCAAAGAACACCATACCTACTGTGAAGCATGGGGTTGGAAACATCATGCTTTGGGGTTGTTTTTCTGCAAAGGGACCAGGACGACTGATCCGTGTAAAGGAAAGAATGAATGGGGCCATGTATTGTGAGATTTTGAGTGAAAACCTCCTTCCATCAGCAAGGGCATTGAAGATGAAACGTGGCTGGGTCTTTCAGCATGACAAGGATCCCAAACACACCGCCCGGGCAATGACGGAGTGGCTTCGTAAGAAGCATTTCAAGGTCCTGGAGTGGCCTAGCCAGTCTCCAGATCTCAACCCCATAGAAAATCTTTGGAGGGAGTTGAAAGTCTGTGTTGCCCCAAAACATCACTGCTCTAGAGGAGATCTGCATGGAGGAATGGGCCAAAATACCAGCAACAGTGTGTGAAAACCTTGAAAAAAACGTACAGAAAACGTTTGACCTCTGTCATTGCCAACAAAGGGTATATAACAAAGTATTGAGAAACTTTTATTGACCTAATACTTATTTTCCACCATTTTCATATAAATTCATTAAAAATCCTACGTGATTTTCTGGATTTTCTTCTCATTTTGTCTGTCATAGTTGAAGTGTACCTATGATGAAAATTGCAGTTCTCATCTTTTTAAGTGGGAGAACTTGCACAATTGGTGACTGACTAAATACTTTTTAGCCCCACTGTATATGAATGAGTGATGGTACAGAACGGAGAGGCAAGATGCAGTAGATGGTATAGAGTACAGTATTTGCATGATGAGTAATGTAGGGTATATAAACATAGTGCTGTAGTTTAAAGTGGCTCGTGATTCATGTATTACATAAAGATGGCAAGATGCAGTAGAATAGAGTACAGTATATACATATACATATGAGATGAGTAATGTAAATATTAAGTGGCATTGTTTAAAGTGGCTAGTGATACATTTTTTTTACATCAATTTCCATCTTTCCATTATTAAAGTGGCTGGAGTTGAGTCAGTATGTTGGCAGTAGCCACTCAATGTTAGTGGTGGCTGTTAGCGATGACCAACAGTAAAGCATCCTGAGACCATTCAAGTGTGGGGTTGCTTCTCAGCTAAGGGAGTGGGCTCACTCACAATTTTGCCTAAACACAGACATGACTAAAGAATGGTACCAACACATCCTCCGAGAGCAACTTCTCCCAACCATCCAGGAACAGTTTGGTGACGAAAAATGCCTTTTCCAGCATGATGGAGCACCTTACCATAAGGCAAATGTGATAACTAAGTGGCTCGGGGAACAAAACATCAATATTTTAGGTCCATGGCAAGGAAACACCCCAGATCCTAATCCCATTGAGAACTTGTGGTCAATCCTCAAGAGGCGGGTAGACAAACAAAACCCCACAAATTCTGACAAACTCCAAGCATTGATTATGCAAGAATGGGCTGCCATCAGTCAGAATGTGGTTCTGAAGTTAATTGACAGCATATCAGGGCGGATTGCAGAGGTCTTGAAATAGAAGGGTCAACACTGCATATATTGACTTTTTGCATCAACTTCATGTAATTGTCAATAAAAGCCTTTGACACTTATGAAATGCTTGTAATTATACTTCAGTATTCCATAGTAACAGCTGACAAAATATCTAAAGACACTGAAGCAGCAAACTTTGTGGAAATTAATATTTGTGTCGTTCTCAAATTTTGGCCACGACTGTATTCTTGCTTTGCTTGCACCTGACCAGGCCATACCAAAGATAATTAATTCACGACCAGCCAGTGACCATTTCCATTTTTGTCATTTAGCAGACACGTTTAGCAGATGCTCTTATCCAGAGTGACTTACTGTAGTGAGTTCATACATTTTCCTACTTTTATGTACTGCATGCATAGCTGAATGTCCCATATATAATTAACCCTCTCTCTTTCTCGCTCTTTCTCTCTCTCAGTGAGCAGCTCTGTGCCTTCTGTTACTGTGATGGCCGCAGTCTGCTGGGTCAGGGGGATCTCCGAGTATTTGACTCCTCGCCTGGACACGAGCGCAGTGCGACAGGCGGAGTAGGCCATTCCAGTGACCACAGGAAGGCCAGCCAAGGCGGTGGTGACAGAACCACTAAGCCCAGTGACTCGGCTGGAGAGGCCAGCTCAGGACAGAGGGACACACGGAAGTAAGTAGAGCTGGCTGGCAGAGGGTTTGGCCAGCGGAGCTGGTCTGGCTGAGCAGGGACGGTGAAATCTGTCCTGGCCTCTAGCCGGCTAATGAGCTGGGTGAAAATGAGAGCTGAGCTTTGCTGCTGTTGTCCAATACAGACGCACAGACTTTGAGTGAGAAACATGACACATGAGCATAAACAAAGGAACATGAAAACATTATCAAACGAAGATGTGTGTGTGCAGCATCGTTATAGGACGTGATTTAGCTGGCAGATGAGATCTGTAATCTCAGAGTTGATGTGTGGAATAAGTGCTTTGTATATTTCAGAGGAAGGGTCTGAGTGCGTCTATGAATGCTAGCACTCTGCTCTTGAGGGCTAAATTGGTGCCGCTCTGCTCCACCTTAGCAAGCCTTTTCTGCCTACTGTGGTCACCAGGGGCCCTACGATGCCACGAGTAACACTAACACGTGAGCGTTTGCAGTGTGTGTGTGCGCGCACGCTGTACATTTGTGTGCGTGCATACTGTGCGCTATGCCAACAAAGGAACCTCCCTGGACACGTTTTGGACAGCTGCCTAATTTGTTTTGGCTCTTTTGGAGCCAATAGAGCATCTCCCTGGGGTCCCTGTGATGTAATGTAATGAGCAGAGCACTAACGCACACACACCGCAACTCCCCTGGCAGCGGGCTAACGCCAGCCAAGCATTGTTGTGTTGGAGCAGTGTGATTGGTCATCGGGTCTCTAGACTTGACTGGTCCATTGGAGAGAGAGTGTGCGGGTGGGGAGAGGGAGAGAAACCGAGGATGTGGAAGAGGGAGGAGGAGGATGATATAAACAAAAAGAATGTTGGCATTTGTATTTATTATGGATCCCATTAGCTGTTGCCAAGATAGCAGCTACTCTTCCTGGGGTCCAGCAAAATGAAGGCAGTTATACAATTTAAAAAAACATTACAATACGTTCACAACAGATTTCACAACACATTAAGTGTGTGCCCTCAGGCCACTGCTCTACTACCACATATCTACAACACAAAATCCATGTGTGTAGTGTTTTTTTTATTGTGTCTCTTCATAGTCCGCGCTGTTCCATGAGGTGCATTGAATACTAAACCTATATTGCACAATATATAAGCTCCTGTCAGAAGAGCGATAACAATGACAAGGCATTATACAGAGAATATGATTCTAACTACCTCCATCTTAGACCTCAGTCTTTCTGTTTTTGGCTGTCTGTGTGTTTACTGTTTACTGAAACCAACTAGGGTCCTTATAAATGCTAATTCCCTCTCGCCACATTTTCCGCATGCTTTGCTGCTCACTAGAGCAAGCCATGGACTCTGGGAACCCCTTCCCTTTCAGCAGATTTTATGAGACTGAACAGCCAGCCTCTTGTGTGTCACAGCCAAATAATGCGACCCTCCCACCCCCTCTTTCTCCTCTTCTGCTCTCTCCCTCTCCTCTCTGCATTAGTTATTCTCCTTAATCCTTTACGGTCTTCTCCTCCCAGGTTGCCTCACTTTGCTTCATCAACTCTTTCTACCTCTGCCTCATCTCCAGTTGTCTTTGCTCATCTCTCTTCATCTCTCTTCCAGTGGAGCTAAGAGCTGTGGGGAGTTACCCGACCCAGACAAGGCAAGCAGGTTCTGGGATGAGCTGGCTCATGTGGGCCTCCCAGGAGACGTGGACACCCGGTCTCTCTTTGAGGAGTCGGGGCAGTGCTGGGCACATCACCGCTGTGCGTTATGGTCGCAGGGTGTGTGCGTGGGCGAGGGACAATCACTGCTCAACGTGGACAGATCCATCGACTCAGGTAGCACAGAGGTGAGCAGCCCACATTCCACTGATAATGAAACATGTCTATAAAGTGAATGGGATTGTTCACTAGAGCAGTGGATTTCAAACTTTTTCAGTGGGGACCCAATTTTGTTTTTCTGCCAGTTTTTGTGGACCCCATTCCCCCCCCAAGAATTTCTTGCAAGCCCACCCTAAATCTAATGACAACCTTAAAGTCTGTAATTTTAAGGTTTTTACATAAACAAATTACCTTCAATTCATTGCATTTTCGTCTCTTATCAAAATGAAAAGAAACCAATAAATGAATTTACTCAAATTGTATTTTTCAAATTCTCTTTCTCAGTTTTTATACTCTGTGCTCTTAATTTTGTGTTCCCCGACTTTGAATACCACTGCTCTAGAGAATAGGATTTGAACTGTCTCGTGAGTTTTCAGTGTCTACGGTTAAATACAGTAGAACTTTGCACTGGTTTATGAATATGCTTTAACAGTGTGTCCATAGTGAGTGTTAACATGGTGCCTGTAATGAATGACAGCAGCAGGAAAGGGGTGTTCCAGTGAGAGACTAATAGAGAGGGAGGAGGAGAGAGAGAGAGAGACTGATGAGGTGATGGATCAGGCCGGTTGGTAAAGGTCGCCCCTGGCAGCACTGCTCTCTCCTCTCTCTCAGCTGTGAAATGGAAAAGGTCATGCCACTCAACAGTGAAGGCTGTATAGAGTCATGGTGGCTTAGCTCGGTGCCTACTGTAGCATTAGCACCAACACAACTCACAGACCCCTGACTGGGTGGCTGTGTCCCAAATGGCACCCTATTCCCTATATAGTGCACTCATTTTGCCTTGGGCCTACAGGGAATAGGGATCCATTTGGGGCACATCCCATTTGTCTGGCACCTCTTTGCCTGCTAGACCATCAGCAAATCAACCAGCTCCTTTTCAAGTGTCTAAACCTCCATCCGCCTTCATCTGCAATGGTTGGAAAAGACTTGAAGAGTGATAGCAATATGGTGGAAGCTCATCAGTAGGCTGGCTTTCGCCTGGTCAGTTTGTTCAGATCATTGCAGATGAATGAGCCGAGGCATGACTCGGTGTATTTGGGGAATAACATCTGAGGGAATCTGAAGTACCATTAGCATATGATATGACACTCTGTAAGGGAAATGTTAACATCAATGGGCTAATCATGGTGTGACAAAGGGAACCTTTTTGATCTGGAAGCACTGAGAGCATTGATGGATGGTTTTAAAGGAAGCATGAAAGGATGAGGGAACCACGGACTTGCATGAGCAATGCTGCATTCTGTGGACAATACTTTAGAGAGGTCGTCCTTTGAAATTATTTGTCCTTTGTTGTAGGAGTTTTTCAATTGGTTTGTAGATGCTGTTAGGGACTGGATTACCATATTGTATCAATTTTAATCTGTTACTGTAAAAGCACTATGTCCTGGAGGCACATCCAGAGCATTCCTTGTGCCCAGTGATTTTAATGCAGGGAAACTGAAATCTGCTTGACCTCATTTTTACCAGCATGTCACCTGTGCAACTAGAGGCAATAAAACACTTGATCACCTTTTAGTCCACACATAGAAATCCATACAAAGCTCTCCCTCGCATTCCATTTGGCAAATCTGACCATAACTCTATCCTCCTGATTCCTGCTAAGAAGCAAAAACTCAAACAGGAGGTACCAGTGATACGCTCACTACAGAAGTGGTCCAATGAAGCAGATGCTAGGCTACAGGACTGTTTCGGCTATCACAGACTGGAATGTGTTCCGGGATTCATCTGATGGCATTGGGGAGTTTACCACCTCAGTCAGCGGCTTATTTAATAAGTGCATTGGCGACGTAGTCCCCACAGTGGGGGGAGCATTTGACGCTTATAAGACATCCAGCTACAACCTCTGATGAGCCATCAAACAGTCAAAACGTCAATACAGGATGTGGCAGGGCTTGCAAAATATCATGGATTACACAGGGAAAGCCAGCCGCGAGCTGCCCAGTGAGTACTGGACGACTGTGTGATCTCGCTCCCAGGAGCCGACGTGAGTAAGACCTTTTAAACAGGTCAACATTCACAAGGCCGCGGGGCCAGACGGATTACCAGGACGTCTACTCCGAGCATACACTGACCAGCTGTCAGGTGTCTCCACTAATATTTTCAACCTCTCCCTGACCCAGTCTGTTATACCTATATGTTTCAAGCAGACCACCATAGACCCTGTGCTCAAGAATGCCAAGATAACCTGTCTAAATGACAATCGCCCTGTAGCCATGAAGTGCTTTGTGGCTGAGGGGCATTGCTTGCTGTCGTCGGGTGCTTAAAATGTGTGTGTGTGTGTGTGTGTGTGTGTGTGTGTGTGTGTGTGTGTGTGTGTGTGTGTGTGTGTGTGTGTGTGTGTGTGTGTGTGTGTGTGTGTGTGTGTGTGCATGCAATCATCTTAAAAAATTGGATGGTTATTCTTCAAATGATTGAATGAATGTGTTATGTTGCCTCTTGTTATCGCCACAACTCTGAGGGACTTTTTGCACATGAAATTCTTTGAAAGGCTGGTCATGACTCACAACACCATCCCAGACACCCTGGACCCTCTGAATTTGCATACAGATCGACAGATGATGCAATCTCTATTGCACTCCACACTGCCCACTCCCACCTGGACAAGAGGAACATCTATGTGAGAATGCTGTTCATTGACTACAGCTCAGCGTTCAACACCATAGTGCCCTCCAAGCTCATCGCTAAGCTCAGGACCCTGGGACTGAACATCTCCCTTTGCAACTGGATCCTGGACTTCCTGATTGAGGGTAGACGACAACAACACATCCGCCAAGCTCACCCTCAACACCGGGGCCCCTCAGGGGTGCGTGCTTAGTCCTATGGCTGCACTATTTGGACAAAATACAGTATCTAATTGCAATTTTTTGGGGCCAGATTGCGATTTATGAATGGTGAATTTCAAACAAATGTCAGGGTAGAGAACATCACTTCTAAAATGAGACCATATGAATGAATGCACACTGTGCTAACTGAATACAAAACAAATATTTTCTGACATTGTTACTGGCTACATGATTAGAATTATTACACCTAATATTAACAAACTAATGTTTTACACGCTCATCAAAATATAGTGTGCTTTAAGCGCAGCACTAATGAATTAATAATATTCCCATTTCCTATTTTACCATTATGAATTCTTAAATAACCAAAGTTAATTATTTATTCAGGTAGCAATAGACTGCAAATGGAATAGGAAGCTTATGATTGTGTAATTATGTATAAGTAGGCTCAATCATTATTATAATTGAAATCATAAGTGTCTTCAACATGTAACGCACACAGTCTACCGACTGCAAGGTGTCATTGGTGTCTGAAGCATTTGAAGACTGGTACAGTCATTCAACGTGACATTTTTCAATATCTCCCTTATTTTTGTTATAGTGTTGGGATGGCGAATGTGTGCGAGATGGATGGAATCTTGTATCTTCTTGAAGCCACCTTTGTTGACTGTGTAAATAGGAACCTTGGATCTTGAAGCCGTCTTTGCTGGCTGTGTAAATAGGAACCTTGGATCTTGAAGCCGTCTTTGCTGACTGTGTAAATAGGAACCATGTTTTTGGCTATGTGATAGCTTCCTGTTTCACCCACACGACACCATAGATTCTGTCTGCCATTTACCCGGTACAGTTGAAACCCGGATTCATCAGTGAAGAGCACACTTATCCAGTGTGCCAGTGGCCATCAAAGCTGAGCATTTTCCCACTGAAGTTGATTACGATGCCGAACGGCAGTTCTGATCAAGATCCTGGTGAGGACGACGAGCACGCAGATGAGCTTCCCTGAGACTGTTTTGAACAGTTTATGCAGAAATTCTTTGGTTGTGGAAACCTACAGTTTCATCAACGTCCGGGTGGTTGGTCTCAGACAATCCCACCGGTGAAGAGGCCGGATGTGGAGATCCTGGCCTGGCATAGTTACACATGGTCTGCGGTTGTGAGGCCGGTTGGACGTACTGCCAAATTCTCTAAAGCGCCGTTGGAGGTGGCTTATGGTTGACAAATGAACATTCAATTCTCTGGCAACAGCTCTGGTGGACATTCCTGCAGTCAGCATGCCAATTGTGCATGCTCCCTCAACCTGATACATCTGTAGCATTGTGTTATGTGACACAACTGAAATTCTTTTTGTGGCCTTTGATTGTCCCCAGCACAACATGCACCTGTGTAATGATAATGCTGTTTAATCAGCTTCTTGATATGCCACACCTGTCAGGTGGATGGATTATCTTGGCAAAGGAGAAATGCTGACTAACCGGGATGTAAACAAATGTGTGCACTAAATTAGATTTTTTTGTTTGTTGCCTATGGCACCAACATTTAGCATGTTGAGTTTTATATTTTTGTTCAGTATAAATACATTTGATTGACTCTCTTGTTTCCCCCTTCTCTAGCACTGTGCGTACTGTAAGCGCCTTGGAGCCTCCATCAAGTGCTGTGCTGAAGGATGTGCTCGACTGTACCATTACCCATGTGCGGGGGCAGCAGGGACTTTTCAGGATATCAGGAGTCTCTCCCTCCTCTGTCCAGATCACATAGAACTGGCCATCAGCAGATGTGAGTCCAGCATTCTAATAATACACTTGAAATAATTTAAGTAATGCTGTCATAAGTAGGACCAAGGAAAAACTCTCTAGACACGAGCTACTCACAATCCCCATTCTATTCTCCATTTCTCTCTCTCCCCCCTCCCTACCTCTTACCCTCTCTCATTTCCTTACCCTCCCCCTCTTCCCACTCTTAGTTCCAGACGACTTTATCTGTGCACTGTGTGACAGCCCTGGGGAGCTCCCTGACCAGCTCTTCTGTACCAGCTGTGGGCAGCACTACCACGGGGCCTGCCTGGACATGGCTGTGACTCCGCTGAGGAGAGCCGGCTGGCAGTGCCCCGAGTGCAAGGTCTGCCAGACATGCAAGTGAGTCACCTTCCAACCGCCCCATCCGTCCACCCACACACCTGACCTGGCCCTGTATTGAGATGTGTGTGTCTGTGGCCGTCAGGCATGGAGGTGGAAACTGTGATTTTTGTTTGTGCTTCCACTATGGTTTGTGGGTAACGCACCCTCAGGCACTGCTCTTTCGTCTCGTACCTCAAACAGCCTGGTTACTGTTAGCAACCGAGTCCGTGATAAATTCAGGTCAGCTCTGCAATACAGATTAGAGCAACACATTGACCCTTTAGCTGTGACTTTGCAACAGTCGTTAGTTTCAAGGATTAGAGCACAAGGGGCTACGTATAGAGTCCATAGAGCCAAAGAATATATGTACAGCCCTCAAGTGTCCTTCTCCCTGTGTGCAGGAACCCAGGGGAGGACGATAAGATGTTGGTGTGTGACATGTGTGACAAAGGCTACCACACCTTCTGCCTGCAACCGGCCATCGACGACATCCCTACCAACGGATGGAGGTGTAAGGTATGTGGAAGACACTACAATACTGTAAGGTGCTGTATCGGGGTTGGAATTTAACGAGGACTTGGGGCAGAAATGCCCACTAAAGTTTCTTAAATGCCCCCTAATTGTCATAATGAGGGCAAATAAATGCCCTTAAATGTATTGTAAGCTATCACAAATTAAAACTATACACCAGCTGCAGTAGCGGGATCAAGCCCCCCCCCATCTCGCACAGCCTGGGCACCTCGGGCAATAATAACAGAGGCGAAGTGAAGGAGTTAACTCCTGTCAAAATCTGTCCACTGTAAGCAGACCTGCTCCCCTTTCTCAATTTTTTTTATTTTATTGGCATTGAGCGATTTCTAATTTGAAAAACGAAGGCGCAAACATCAGCGGCAGCAGAAGTGGAAAAATATGTTAATAATAATGACCCACCGCTAGCCTCTACTGTTGAGCAAGTCAACCGTCAAAACCACAGTAAAAAAAACACTACCATCGAGGGATGGAAGATTGATTGGGTGGGGGTCGAGGCCATTCAAGATCCTGTGTTCTGCAAAGCCTGCCACAAAACGTTGGTACAAAAGACATCTAAGAGCTTTCGCGGGGCTATCGCTTTTGATTTTTTTGTGACATGGACTCAGTCTAAAAGATATGAGAGCAACAGTCACTAAGCAGTGTATGGTCAGTTTAGTTCATTTGTCACTTAAACTAGTTAAATATGTATTTCATTTTTTTTTGCTTCAGACAAGGTGGAAATGGGCTTTTTTCATTAATGAATAGTGTAAAAAGGACAGGAGAATCCAGCTCAATACCAGCACGCTGACGGACCTAATGATCTTTTCGAAGGCCCACCAGAGGAATAGATCAACCATGTTCCATAAATTACTTAGTAGTCCTGTAATTATATTTATTATATTTCTTTTTACGAATGTTAATACTGATCATTGGTGTGTCCAATTGTTAGGCATCACATTTAGGCAGCTAACACCACAAATAATGTGAATTTTTACATGTGTGATTTTAAATTAATAATACAAATATAAACTGTTACAATGACATTAATTGAGTAAATGCTTGCTTTTTTGCTAATACACGACCGTAGAAACATTTCCACATTCGTTATTTACGTTTTTGTTTTTTTCTCCCACAAATGAAAATGTCGTGGAAACGCCTCAAAATACCTCTAAAGGGCAGAACATGCCCTGTCAGAACATGCCCTGTCAGAACATGCCCTGTCAGAACATGCCCTGTCAGAACATGCCCTGTCAGAACATGCCCTGTCAGAACATGCCCTGTCAGAACATGCCCTGTCCCCTGCTGTATATTACAGGTAAACTTAGCAAAAAAAAAGAAACATTCTCTCACTGTCAACTGCGTTTATTTTCAGGAAACTTAACATGTGTAAATAGTTGTATGAACATAAGATTCAACAACTGAGACATGAACTGAACAAGTTCCACATACATGTGACTAACAAATGGAATAATGTGTCCCTGAACAAAGGGGGGGTCAAAATCAAAAGTAACAGTCAGTATCTGGTGTGGCCACCAGCTGCATTAAGTACTGCAGTGCATCTCCTCCTCATGGACTCACCATATTTGCCTGTTCTTGCTGTGAGATGTTACCCCACTCTTCCACCAAGGCACTGCAAGTTCCTGGATATTTCTGAGGGAATGACCCTAGCCCTCACCCTCCGATCCAACAGCTCAATGGGATTGAGATCCGGGCTCTTCGCTGGCCATGGCAGAACACTGACATTCCTGTCCTGAAGGAAATCGCACACGAGCAGTATGGCTGGTGGCATTGTCATGCTGGAGGGTCATGTCAGGATGAGCCTGCAGGAAGGGTACCACATGAGGGAGGAGGATGTCTTCCCTGTAACGCACAGTTACAGAGTTGAGATTGCCTGCAATGACAACAAGCTCAGTCCGATGATGCTGTAACACCGCAGCAGACCATGACGGACCCTCCCCCTTCAAATCGATCCCGCTCCGGAGTACAGGCGTCAGTGTAACGCTCATTCCTTCGATGACAAACACGAATCCGACCATCACCCCTGGTGAGACAAACCCGCGACACGTCAGTGAAGATAACTTTTTGCCAGTCCGGTCTGATCCGGCGACGGTGGGTTTGTGCCCATTGGCGTCGTTGTTGCCGGTGATACGTGGTGAGGACCTGCCCCTTACAACAGGCCTACAAGCCCTCAGTCCAGCCTCTCTGTTTATTGCGGACAGTCTGAGCACTGATAGAGGGATTGTGCGTTCCTGGTGTAACTCGGGCAGTTGTTGCCATCCTGTCCCACAGGTGTGATGTTCCGATGTACTGTTACACGTGATCTGCCACTTTGAGGACGATCAGCTGTCCGTCCTGTCTCCTTGTACCTCTGTCTTAGGCGTCTCACAGTGTGGACATGGCAATTTATTGCCCTGGCCACATCTGCAGTCCTCATGCCTCGTTGCAGCATGCCTAAGGCACGTACACGCAGATTTGCAGGGACCCTGGAAATCTTTCTTTGTGTTTTTAAGAGTCAGTAGAAAGGCCTCTTTAGTGTCCTAAGTTTTTATACCTGTGACCTTAGTTGCCTACCATCTGTAAGCTGTTAGTGTCTTAACGACCGTTCCACAGGTGCATGTTCATTAATTGTTTATGGTTCATTGAACAAGCATGGGAAACAGTGTTTAAACTCTTTCCAATGTTGATCTGAGAAGTTATTTGGATTTATTTGGATTTTTACAAATTATCTTTGAAAGACAAGGTCCTGAAAAAGGGCCGTTTCTTTTTTTTGCTGAGTTTGTATGGTATGAAAAGCTGTAGATGGCACGGGGGGAACAAATCTGTATAGAATGAGAAATGGAATAAAAGGGTTGCCTGTTCCTTTTATTTGTCAATATGTATGAACAGAGGTTTAAAACTCCCACAGTTCTTATTGAGAAATTATCACCTGATGAGAATATTACATTTTTTCCGTGGTTGTATCTGTGTTTCCCATGGTTAAGAAATGACTCACACAGGCTGCTCTTTTAAAGGCTGCCGTTTAGCCTCAGACCCTGTATCATTTCAGATAAGGCAGCTGTGTGTGTGTGTGTGTGTGTGTGTGTGTGTGTGTGCGCGCGGCGGGGAAATCAAACCGTATGCGTCATCATCCCCTGCCTGTGGCCCCTTCCTCTGGTGGAGCAGGTGGTGTGCACTGCCTGTCTGGGTGGCCTATCAGCTGTGGTGGTGGGTGGGGATCTGACTTCAGACCGCAGCAGCCAGTGAGGAGCCAGCCAGGTGGCGGAACATCTTACACTCACTTAGCTTTTGCCTCTCAGTCTGACTCGGCAGCACAGAAGGAACACAGCCCACACAGCACCCAACCCCCTCTTGCTTTTCTTTTGCTTTCGCTCTCTTGCTCTTCTCGATCGCTTTTCTTGCTCTGTTCTCGCTCTTTCTCTTGCGCAGCCTAACTCGCCCCTCTCTCTCTCCTCCACTCTTGAAGCTGCTGCGTCTCACCCAAGCACTTCAGTTCAGACTGAAGCCTCATCTGAATGTCTTCATGGAGATGAATAAAAACAAAACATCATTGCTCCAGTTTCAGTTGTCTGTCTCTCTCTGTCTCTCTCTGTCTCTCTCTGTCTCTCTCTGTCTCTCTCTGTCTCTCTCTGTCTCTGTCTCTGTCTCTCTCTGTCTCTGTCTCTCTCTGTCTCTGTCTCTGTCTCTCTCTGTCTCTGTCTCTCTCTGTCTCTCTCTGTCTCTCTCTGTCTCTCTCTCTCTCTCTCCTCCAGAACTGCAGAGTGTGTGTCCAGTGTGGCACCAGGACCAGCGGTCAGTGGCACCACACCAGTCTATTGTGTGAGACCTGTGTCCAACATCAGGACCCCAGCCTTAGCTGTCCACTGTGTGCCTGTATCCTGGACCCAGAGCACCACAAAGACCTGCTGTCCTGCCACAGTTGTAAAAGGTACTAACACACACAGTCCCGTTGGTCATTCTATTTTTTTTCCATTGTTTTAGCATTGTCTCTTTTTCCATTGATGTGTGATGTCCTTAATCTTCATTTGTCCACTCCTCCTGCTTCCAGATGGCTCCACCTGGAGTGTGAGCGCCAGTCGTCAGGCCATGCAGACATCCAGCCCAGCCAGGGCTATGTATGTTCAAGCTGCAGGCCTACTGGGTCACAACCACAACATGCACCACCACAGGTAGAAGAGGAGGTGGTGGTGCCGGAGAAGGACACTGGAGGCCTAGAGCTGAGCCCACAGACTGCTACTCAGAGCCACACAGACTCCCAACCGGTGGTTCTAATGCACACCGATCTAGAACCTGGTCTGAAGCAGCTGAGGTCTCCTCCACCAGTGCATAATGATCCAGAACCGGAATTACAACCAGTTCCAATGCACACTGATACAGAACCAGAGCCCCAGCCAAAGCCTATCCAAGCCACCGCCGCTGTCTGTGAGAACGACCATGAGGAGAGGCAGCCACAGCAGGCTACGTCAGACCAGCAGCCTGGTAAGTCCTTCTTTTTTTGTCTGACTAGGTTATTTGTGTCTACACACAGAGGCCAACTGTGTGTTGTGGTTGAACATTATTTCCCCCTATCATTCTCCTTTAATGCTCTCCAGCGGTTTGGCAGGTGGACTCATTAGAGTGTGAGAGATTTGTTTGTCACGTGGCTTATTACCTCAGGATTGAAAGGTTGCATGAAAACCGCTAGTCTGGCTTATTTAGTGTCCAAACTCAGACCAGACAGGCTTTCGGGTACAGAATGCCAGACAGTGTAACTCTGTGGGCTAGACACACACACACACACACACACACACACACACACACACACACACACACACACACACACACACACACACACACACACAATTCCTTTCCATGCAGGTGTTAGGTTTGGCCACGGTCGAGCAGCAGTATCACTGATGAAGTTATAAGTCCCTTGTGTGTAGATGAAGGCGGTCTGGCCTGGATGAAGACCAGAGGGAAGCATCGCTCTGTCTGCTCACTCTCTTTGCCATGGCTCACATCAGACTGACAGCCATTCATCAGCAGGGGCTTTGTTTCTAAAGGCATCGATAACCAGATGGGCTCACATTATCACAAGATTAAAGCCATGAAAGCATTGTCTTTGTAATTCTTTTGGAGTGAAAAAGCACTTTGTATTCTACCATTGATGCTCCTGGGGAGATCTTGGTCTCTGTCCTTGTTTTGAGGACTGGGCTAGAGACTAACCTGGGTGAACAGAACACTACTGGCTGGTGTTCAATATGGCGCACTGTAGCAAGATGTTTTGCAATGGAAAACAGAAGTCTGCTTTTATTTGACAAATGAATACATTCTACAATGAGTTCAGAATTCGAAGTAGGCGTTCGTTCGAACTACCCAATGTTTCACTTCCCTGCAGAATGTGTCTTCTCTTGAGCACGACCCTGGCCTGGATTCCTCCTCATCTATTATACTTTAGCAGCAATGCTTTTCTTCGCTACAGTTTCCATGGGCGACAAAGCTTCTTGCTCACATACCGTAGATATAAGTAGTTTTGTCCCCGATTTTGTGATATCCAATTGCGGTCCAATTATGATAGGCTGGACTATAGAACGAGTCAAAATTCAAACAAGGCTGAAAAATGTCAAAAGAGCATTTGCTAAGCTGGAACACTAGCGTGAGCCCATAGCAAATTAATGGAATCGAATGTTCGCAGAGCCTCTGGCTGGAGTGACGCTTAGAATTCCATTTTGTCTAAATGGCACCAAAAAATGTATAACTTTGTATTTTACCACTACAATCTGTTATTAGGACAAAACTGAAAAATAATAACTTAGAAAGTAAACATCTGCAGTTTTTGATGGTGCCAAGTGAGCTTATGTCTGCATAACGAAGTAGGGAAAATGACAACTTTTGACTATTTCTGGTCCAGCGATCGATGACAGCTGAGTACACTGCCCAACCTTATGTAATTAGAAAGAGGAGATTATCCTGATTTAAAATGGTGTCCGCTTTGAAAAAAATTGGAATATATACATTGGGGCGGCAGGGTAGCCTAGTGGTGAGTGTTGGACTAGTAACCGAGAGGTTGCAAGTTCGAATCCATGAGCTGACAAGGTACAAATCTGTTGTTCTGCCCCTGAACAGGCAGTTAACCCACTGTTCCTAGGCCGTCATTGAAAATAAGAATTTGTTCTTAATGGACTTGCCTAGTAAAATAAAGGTAAAAAAATAAAATTAAAAAAATTGCGAGTTATTTGGCAAAATAGACAGATATACCTGTATTTCCCTATAGTAAATAATGGAACGACCTCAAGAGTTCCATGAGTTCCATTTTTTGTTGTTTACATTTTAACTACAAACAACGTGGGCAGTTCTCATTGCCAACAATAGCAAAGCAGGCATTGTGACGTAGAACAATAAACTGGGAATTTTAATGGGGGGGAAAAAGCATTGTTAAAAATGTCATATGTCCAGCCTAATTATGATCTTGTCTCATTGCTGCAACTCCCCAATGGGCTCGGGAGAGGCGAAGGTCGGTTCATGCGTCCTCCCGAAACATGACCCGCCAAACCGTGTTCCTTAACACCCGCCCGCTTAACCTGGTAGCCAGCTGCACCAATGTGTCAGAGGAAACACCATTCAACTGATGACAGAAGTCAGCTTGCAGGCGCCTGACCCGCCACAAGGAGTCGATAGTGCGCGATGAGCCAAGTAAAGCCCCCCCCC
Organism: Oncorhynchus gorbuscha; assembly: GCF_021184085.1. NCBI lineage: Eukaryota > Metazoa > Chordata > Actinopteri > Salmoniformes > Salmonidae > Oncorhynchus > Oncorhynchus gorbuscha. The sequence goes on along the minus strand of NC_060180.1, from coordinate 51,899,721 downwards.
AGGCCAAACCCTCCCCTAACCCAGACGGCGTTGGGCAAGTTGTGCACCGCCTTATGGGACTCCCGGTCATGGCCGGTTGAGATACAGACTGGTATCAATCCCGGGTCTGTAGTGACGCCTCTAGCACAGCGGCGCAGCCTAAGGACTGCTGCACCACTCGGGAGGCCCCATCACTGAGCTCTTCAGTAAGGCCATTCTACTTCCAATGTTTGTCTATGGAGATTGCATTGCTGTGTGCTCAATTTTATACACCTGTCAGCAATGTGTTGTGGTTGAAACAGCCGAATCCCCTAATTTGACAGGATATCCACATACTTTTGTGTAAATATAGTGTATGTTCATGTCATTGTCACTCAAAAGTAATTTAAATGTAGTTGCGAGTAGACTAACGACAACGTTACAATGGTTAAAGTAGTTTTTATGTCGTTTTGGAAATAAAACCTCCTTGCCACTGCACTGCTTTAACACCTATTACCATAGGAAGCTTCTTCAGACAGTTTTGTCGACGAGCTACGGGCGTGGAGGTATGTTTTAGTTTGAAGATGCCATGATGTTGGCATTTTTCCTCTCTCGCTTGCTTCTCAAAAGTGGCTTGCGATGTGTCTGCTGCAAGCACAAGTATCCTAGCTAGCTTCTGCTCCTTGAAGATTTAGACAAATTACTAGACACTCGATCCTCTCAATCTGTATATGAAGTGAGACACATTTGAAAGAAGTACTAAGTGACAAAAATTAGAATACTGAAAAGTACAGATGTTTCGGTATACCGTGCAACACTTATAGGTAGGGGTAAAGTGACTAGGCACCAGGATAGATCATAAACGGTAGCAGCATCATATGTGATGAGTCAAAAGGATTAGTGCAAAGAGGGTCAATGCAGAATGTTTAGTAGTCTTATGGCTTGGGGATAGAAGCTGTTCAGGGTTCTGTTGGTTCCAGACTTGGTGCATCGGGACCACTTGCCGTACAGTAGCAGAGAGAACACTGTGACTTGGGTAGCTGGAGTCTTTGACAATTTTTAGGGCTGACACCACCTGGTAGAGAGGTCCTGGGCGTCAGGGAGCTTGGCCCCAGTAATTGACTGGGTCGTACTCAGTACTAGGGCCGGACGGTATACCGTATTGTACTATACTGATGTATGGACCGGTTTGGGTTTTTACTTTCTAATACTGTTATAAAGGTAATGTTTGGTTTGTTAAATGTGATACGCTGTGTGTAACGTCTGTTTTTATAGTTTACTCCACTACTTGAGTCATCCCTCTCCACTCGCGCTCTCTCTCTCTCGCTCTCTCCATGCCGCTTTCCACACAGACCTAGTCCAACCGCCTGTCACTCAAGGAGCGCATTTGTTGTTGCTTGACCATGAGATACTTTTGTTCAGTCTGCATGGTCAATGTAGCACAGTTATTTTTTTATTTAAACTTTTATTTAACTAGGCAAGTCAGTTAAGAATAAATTTGTATTTACAATGACGGCTTACCGGGGAACAGTGGGTTAACTGCCTTGTTCAGGGGTTGAACATTTTTTTCCATTTTTATTTTATTTAACCTTTATTTAACCAGGTAGGCTAGTTGAGAACAAGTTCTCATTTGCAACTGCGACCTGGCCAAGATAAAGCATAGCAGTGTGAACAGACAACACAGAGTTACACATGGAGTAAACAATTAACAAGGCAATAACACAGTAGAAAAAAAGGGGAGTCTATATACATTGTGTGCAAAAGGCATGAAGAGGTAGGCGAATAATTACAATTTTGCAGATTAGCACTGGAGTGATAAATGATCAGATGGTCATGTACAGGTAGAGATATTGGTGTGCAAAAGAGCAGAAAAGTAAATAAATAAAAACAGTATGGAGATGAGGTAGGTGAAAATGGGTGGCTATTTACCAATAGACTATGTACAGCTGCAGCGATTGGTTAGCTGCTCAGATAGCAGATGTTTGAAGTTGGTGAGGGAGGTAAAAGTCTCCAACTTCAGCAATTTTTTTTGCAATTCGTTCCAGTCACAGGCTGCAGAGTACTGGAACGAAAGGCGGCCAAATGAGGTGTTGGCTTTAAGGATGATCAGTGAGATACACCTGCTTGAGCGCGTGCTACGGATGGGTGTTGCCATCGTGACCAGGCATGGTAGAATATATTCAGGGCATAATGCGCAGACAGGGGTATGGTGGGGTGCGGGTACAGCGGAGGTAAGCCCAGGCACTGGGTGATGATGAGAGGTTGTATCTCTGGACATGCTGGTTGTAATGGGTGAGGTCACCGCATGTGTGGGAGGTGGGACAAAGGAGGTATCAGGGGTATGAAGAGTGGAACTAGGGGCTCCATTGTGAACTAAAACAATGATAACTAACCTGAACAACAGTATACAAGGCATATTGACATTTGAGAGAGACATACAGCGAGGCATACATTAATCACAGGTGTTGAATTGGGAGACCTAGCTAAAACAGTAGGTGAGACAACAGCTAATCAGCTAGCACAACAACAGCAGGTAAAATGGCGTTGACTAGGCAACGGGGCCGACAGATTAAACATAAACAAGCAGAATGGAGTACCGTGATTAATGGACAGTCCAGCGTGCATCAGCTATGTAGCCAAGTGATCAGTGTCCATGGGGCAGGGAAGCTGGACTGGCGAGTGTTATCCAGATAAAAAAAAAAAATAACAATGACTAAATAGCTTGTAGCTGGTTAGCTTCTGGAGGTTCTTGAGTGTGTTCTAAAATAAAAAATAATAGCGATTCCGTATCACATTGGGTGAGGCAGGTTACCGGAAGGTATAAACAAATTAAAAATCGAAAAGAGATAGAAAGTAAATATGGGTCCAGTGAGTGTTTGGGGCGCGGCGATTCAGATGGTTAGCAGGCCTGTGCTAACAAGCTAACAGTTAGTAGGCCGGGGCTAAACAAGGTAGCAGTTAGCGGACCGGGGCTAAACAAGCTAGCAGTTAGCAGGCCGAATTAGCAAGCAAGGAGATAGCAAGGGCTAGAGTTATCCTTTAGAGGACGTCGCGATGGGGTGAGTCTGTTTATTCCTCTTAACCTCTTGCTCCTTCCTGACATGCAGGCGTCCCATCTAGACATCTGGAAATGCAAATGCGCTACGCTAAATGCTAATAGTACTAGTTAAAACTCAAACGTTCATAATAATACACATGCAGGGTATTGAATTAAAGCTACACTCGTTGTGAATCCAGGCAACAAGTCAGATTTTTAAAATGCTTTTCGGCGAAAGCATGAGAAGCTATTATCTGATAGCATGTAACACCCCAAAAGACCCGCAGGGGACGTAAACAAAATAATTAGCATAGTCGTCACTACACAAACCGCACAAATAAAATATAAAACATTCATTACCTTTGACCATCTTCTTTGTTGGCACTCCTAGATGTCCCATAATCACTATTGGGTCTTTTTTTCAATTAAATCGGTCCATATATAGCCTAGATATCGATCTATGAAGACTGCGTGATAAACGAAAAAAATAGCGTCTTATAACGTAACGTCATTTTTTTAAATTTAAAAAGTTGACGATAAACTTTCACAAAACACTTCGAAATACTTTTGTAATGCAACTTTAGGTATTAGTACACGTTAATAAGAGCGTCTGCTAAATGACTTAAATGTAAATGTTAATAAGCGATCAAATTGATCACGAGGTGATGTATATTCTATATGGGGTACGACTGGAAATAATGTCCGGGTAAATCTCAACCAAAATATCCGGTCGGAGACCTGAACAAATTGCTTGTCTCTTCTTCGTTTGACCAAGAAACAAAGCCTAGGCAAATGACAAGACTGTTGACATTGTGTGGAAGCTGTAGGTATTGCAACCTCAGCCCCATTTAATGTGGTTCGCCTTTAACAATGGGTTGATGCGGCGGATGGATATATTTTTCCATTTTCAGTGATCAGATTTTCCTGCGCTTTTCGATTAAACGCACGTTCTGTTATAGTCACAGCCGTGATTTAACCAGTTTTATAAACGTCTGAGTGTTTTCTATCCACACATACTAATCATATGCATATACTATATTCCTGGCATGAGCAGCAGGGCGCTGAAATGTTGCACGATTTTTAACAGAATGTTAGAAAAAGTAGGGGGTAGGAGTAACAGGTTAATGCGGTGACATCGATAGACCGGTCGTGGGTCCCCAAACTGAAGTATTGTAGCCCAGTAGTATGCTACGGTGGTAGCACAGGGGCTCTGGCCGGGCTAGCTTCAAGCTAAGTGGGTGGAAACGCTAGCCAGGAGTAATCATCCGGGGTTGTGGTTTAGCTAGATAGCTAGTTGTGAAGATCCAGCTGAAAAATGTTCTGTTTGCGGTGGGAATCCGGGGATAAAAAAATAAATAGGTCCGTTATGCTCTGGTTAGAGTCGCGTTGTTCGAACTGGCGAGAGCTTTCCGAGCTAAAGGTTAGCTGAAGACCGCTAGCATAGCTGGTAGTTAGCTGGCTAGCTTCAGTTGAGGGGTTCCGGGTTTGAAGTAAATATAAATACTTTAGGAAAAATAGCTACATTGGGTGAGGCGGGTTGCAGGAGAGTATTTAGAAGCTAAGGTTTAGTAAAATGTTTTAAAAGATATGTGAAGAAAAATATGTAAAAACGAGAAAAAAAACGATACATACAAGGGACACGACACGACAGGACGTCTTACTGCTACGCCATCTTGGATCACCTTGTCAGCTTGGGGATTCGATCTAGCAACCTTTCGGTTACTGGCCCAACGCTCCAACCACTAGGCTACCTGCAGCCACATGCAACAATGTTGGTGACAACGATCTTAGTATAAATCCGCAAGCATTCTATAATTACAATATTCATTTTTGTTTCTTACATCTGCAAACAGCTAGTTTGTATTTTCTTTGCAAGTTAAGCTAAATTGTGTTAGTTGGGATTGGCTAAGAATTGAGAGAGCCATGTGAATGAGAGGTGGCTGTGTAGCATGGCGATTGGCAGCCAGGAGAAGGGAATTATAATTATTATATTCAGCCCAAAGGCACAATTGTTTTTATGGGTTTATTACTGCCACAAGGGGGGCATGCTCGGGCCTCCGTTTGCTGTAGTCCACGAGCAGCTCTTTTGTCATGTTGATGTTGAGGGAGAGGTTGTTGTCCTGGCACCACACGGCCAGTTCACTGACCAACTCTCTATAGGTAGTCTCATTGTCGGTGATCAGGCCTACCACTTCCCCAAACTGAATTACTGTTTTGGAGTCGTGTGCGGCCACGCAGTCGTGGGTGAACAGGAGGGGACTTACTAGGGCTGCACGAGGAATCGAATTCAGATCGATATTACGATATTGACGTGCACTATCCATATCGCAATAGGCTGCGATTTTCTTGTTTCTTTGACATTCCATTAATACAACAACAACCAGACTAATATACCTCCTCCAATGAGATGTGCTAATTTGTTAATTCGCTCTACATGCACAGAGGATGCTGAACAATCACAAGCAGGCTTTCTCTCTGCATGGCATGCACACACTCCCTGCTTAGAGCACACCGCTAGATGCTGGCAGGAGAGAAAGGGCTTTACCAAAGACCTTACAGTATAAGGTTTAGGAACTCTGTGGCTTTACCGCATGTGTGTCGGATACACAAGTGCTGCAGGTTCTAAAGAGAACGTCGATTTGGTGCCAAAGAAGGGCACATCTTCAGTGGTATGGGAGTATTGCGGCTATAGACATACCGATATCAACTAAATGCAAGTGTTGTGCAAAAAGTCCCTCCGTTGTGGCGACAATGAAGCAACATTATTGTTTAATAATTTTAAGAATAAACATCCTCTACTTTACGACAATTGCATAGTTACAACAACAAAAAGCGATCGACAGTTGCAATGCCCCTCAGCCACAACCGGCACCCTATGTTAAACAGGCATTGATTGCCGATGCGTTTTGAAGTGTAACGCCCTATGAATGACAGACGCGATCACAGCCAAAGACACGGTTCCTATTTACACAGTCAGAGAAGACTACTTCATGAAGACAATGAAGAAGGTGAACAGGAAATACAAGATTACATCTCGCACATATTCACCATCCCAACACTGTACAACAAAAATAAGGGAGATGTTGAAACATGTTGCATTAAGTGACTGGACCAGAATCCAATGTTTTGGACACAAGCTGCACCAAATGTTACATGTTTTAAAGGCACTTTGCCTTTAAAAAAAAAGTATAAATCACTTTGATTTATAATTTGAATTATAATAATGATTAAGCTTACTTATACATAATTACACAATCATAAGATTTCTATTCAATCTGCATCCTATTGTTGCCTGATTAAATATCTTGGGTTATTTAAGAACTCATCATTTTTAAAATGGGTACTCATGTTATAATTCATTAATTACTGCTGCGATTAAAGTCTATTTTGATTATTTAAAAAAATGTTTGTTAATATATGTAGGTGTAATAATCCTATCTATTATCATATGTAGCCTATAACAATGAAAAAATGTCATTTGGTTTTGTATTCAGTTAGCACAGTATGTATTAATTCATATGATATCATTTTAGAAGTGATGTTCTCTACCCTGACACTGGTTTGAAAATCACAATTGCGATATCTGGCCAAATCCTGCATTTTATCCAGTTGCACAGGGAGGTGTTCAGTCCCAGGGTCTGGAGCTAAGTGATGATCTTGTAGGGCGCTATGGTGTTGAATGCTGAGCTGTAATCAATGAACAGCATTCTGACTTAGGTGTTCCTCTTGTACAGGCGGTATACATAATTTAAACATTCACAGTGTAGGTTGGAAAGGTATGTGAACCCCTAGGCTAATGGTATTTCCCAAAGCTAATTGGAGTCAGGAGTCAGCTAACCTGGAGTCCAATCAATGAGACTAAATTTGAGATGTTGGTTAGAGCTGCCTTGCCCTATAAAAACTCTCGCAAAATTTGAGTTTGCAAAATTTGAGTTTGCTGTCAAACAAAAGAGATCTTAGAAGACCTAAATAATTGTTGACTTGCATGAAGCTGGAAAGGGTTACCAAAGTATCGCTAAAAGCCTTTGTTCATCAGTCCACAGTAAGACAAATTGTCTATAAATGGAGAACATTCAGCACTGTTCCTACTCTCCTTAGGAGTGGCCGTCCTGCAAAGATGACTCCAAGTGCACAGCGGAATGCGTCATGAGGTTAAGAAGAATCCTGGAGTGTCATCTAAGACTTACAGAAATCTCTGGAACATGCTAAAATCTCTGTTGACGGGTCTACGATACGTAAAACAGTAAACAAGAATGGTGTTCATGGTAGGACACCACGGAAGAAGCCAATGCTGTCCAAAAAAAACATTGCTGCACGTCTGAAGTTTGCCAACCGCACCTGGATGTTCCACAGCGCTACTGGCAATAATATTTCTCAGACAGTTGAAACTACAGTTGAGTTGTTTGGAAGGAACACACACTGTGTGGAGAAAAAAAGGCACAGCACACCGACATCAACCTCATCCCAACTGTAAAGTATGTTGGAGGGAGCATCATGGATTGGGGCTGCCTAAGGGCCTGGACAGCTTGCTATCATTGACGGAAAAATGCATTCCCAAGTTTATCAAGACAGTTTAGGCTATCTGGCCGCCAATTGAAGCTCGACAGACAAAAGTTTGGTGACGCAACAGGACAACGACCTAAATCACAGAAGTAATGGCTTCAACAGAAGAAAATACGCATTCTGGTGTGGCCCATTCAGAGTCCTGACGTCAACCTGATTGAGATGCTGTGGCATGACCTCGAGAGCAGTACACACCAGGCATCCCAATAATATTACTGAACTGAAGCAGTTTTGTAAAGAGGAATGGTCCAAAATTCCACCTGACCGTTGTGCAGGTTTGATCCGCAACTACAGCAAATGTTTGGTTGAGGTTATTGCTGCCAAAGGAGGGTCAACCAGTTATTAACCTGTTAATCCTACCCCCTACTTTTTCGAACACTCTGTTAAAAATCGTGCAACATTTCAGCGCCCTGCTACTCATGCCAGGAATATAGTATATGCATATGATTAGTATGTGTGGATAGAAAACACTCAGACGTTTATAAAACTGGTTGAATCACGGCTGTGACTATAACAGAACGTGCGTTTCATCAAAAAGCGCAGGAAAATCTGATCACTGAAAATGGAAATATATATCCATGCGCGACTTGAACCCATTGATAAAGGTGAACCACATTTAATGGGGCTGAGGTTGCAATACCTACAGCTTCCACACGTTGTCTAGAGTCTTGTCATTTGCCTAGGCTTTGTTTCTTGGTCAAACAGACTCAAGGCAACGCATTTTTTCCGGTCTCCGACCGGATATTTTGGTTGAGATTTACCCGGACATTATTTCCAGACGGACAGCTAAAGAATATACTTCGCCTCGTGATCAATTTGATCACTTATTAACATTTAATAATACCTAAAGTTGCATTACAAAAGTATTTTGAAGTGTTTTGTGAATGTTTAGTCAACTTTTTAAATTAAAAAAAGACGTTACGTTATAAGACGCTATTTTTTTCTGTTTATCACACAGTCTTCATAGATCGATATCTAGGCCATATATGGACCGATTTAATCGGAAAAAAAAGACCCAATAGTGATTATGGGACATCTAGGAGTGCCAACAAAGAAGATGGTCAAAGGTAATGAATGTTTTATATTTTATTTGTGCGGTTTGTGTAGCGCCGACTATGCTAATTATTTTGTTTACGTCCCCTGCGGGTCTTTTGGGGTGTTACATGCTATCAGATAATAGCTTCTCATGCTTTCGCCGAAAAGCATTTTAAAAATCTGACTTGTTGCCTGGTTTCAGCTTTAATTCAATAGCTTTAATTCAATACCCTGCATGTGTATTTTAATGAACGTTTGAGTTTTAACTAGTACTATTAGCATTTAGCGTAGCGCATTTGCATTTCCAGATGTCTAGATGGGACGCCTGCGTGCCAGGTAGGACCAAGAGGTTAAATCCAAGGGTTCACATACTTTTTCACCCTGCACTGTGAATGTTTACACGGTGTGTTCAATAAAGACATGAAAACAAATAATTGTTTGTGTTATTAGTTTAAGCAGACTGTTTGTCTGTTGTGATCTAGATGAAAGTCAGATCAAATTTTATGACCAATTTATGCAGAAATCCAGGTATCTCCAAAGGGTTCACATACTTTTTCTTACCACTGTAGGTAGGGGTAAAGTGACTATGCATAGATAATAAACAGTGAGTAGCAGCAGTGTAAAACAAAGGGGGTGTCAAAGTAAATAGTCCAGGTGGCCAATTGATTAATTGGTACCGCTTTCCTTGCGGTAGCAGAAAGAGCGGTCTTTGACTTGGGTGGCTGGAGTCTTTGATATTTTTTTGGCCTTCCTCTGACTGCGCCGAGTATATAGGTCCTGGCTGGCAGGAGGTTTGTTCCCAGTGATGTACTGGGCCATACGCACTACCCTCTGTAGCGACTGAAGGTCTAATGCCGAGCAGTTGCTATACCAGGCGGCAATGAAACCGGTCAGGATGCTCTCGAGGGGTGCAGCTGTATAACTTTTTGCCAAATTATGCCAAATCTTTTCAGTGTCCTGAGGGGGAACTTATTGCACTCATTGATTAAGACAGTGACCTGAGGTGGTGTACTCCTTAATGCCATTGGATAAAACACTGAACATATTCCAGTCTGTGCTAGCAAATCAGTCCTTTTTAACATCTGCGTCGTCTGACCACTTCCATATTGAGCGAGTCACTAGAACTTTCTGCTTTAGTTTTTGCTTGTAAGCAGGAATCAGGAGGATAGAATTATGGTAAGATGTACTAAAGGGATAGCGAGGGAGAGCTTTGTATGGGCCTCTGTCTGCGAAGTAAATGTGGTCTAGAGGTTTTTTTCTTCTGGTTGCACGTGACATGCTGTTAGAAATTGGGTAAAATGGATTTAAGTTCCCCTGCATTAAATTTCCCGGCCACTAGGTGCGCCTTTCTGGATGAGCATGTTCTTACTTATAGCCTTATACAGCTTGCTGAGTGCGGTCTTAGTGGTTGTAAATCGGTTTGTGGTGGTAAATTGACAGCTATGAATAATATAGATGAGAACTCTCTTGGTGGATTGTGTGGTCTAAAGATTATTATGAGGTACTCAGTTGGGCAATACCTCAAGACTTCTTTAATATTAGACATGGCACCAGTTACTGACAAATAGACACACCCCTGACCCTCGCCTTACCAGACGTAGCTGCTCTGTCCTGCCGATGCACGGGAAACACAACCAGCTCTGTGTCATCTTTCAGCCACAACTCCTTGAAACACAAGATATTACCATTTTTAATGCCATGTTGGTAGGATAGTCTCGACCGTTTGTTTCATCCAGTTTGTTTTCCGGTGATTGCACGTTGTTCAGTAGAACCAATGGTAGTGGTGATTTACTCACTTTCATACGAATCCTCACAAGGCACCACGACCTTCACCGCCTGTATCTCCATATTTTCTTCACCCGAATGACTGGGATTTGGGCCTGGTCTCCGGGAAGCACTAGTATCCTTCGCATCAGACTCATTAAAGAAAAAATCTTTGTCCAGTTTGAGGTGAGCAATCGCTGTTCTGATGTCCAGACACTCTTTTAGGTCATAAGAGACAGTAGCTGCAACGTTATGTACAAAATAAGTTACAAACAATGCGAAAACACAAGAAATCGCTTAGTTGGTTAGGAGCCCGTAAAACGGCAGCCATCCCCTCCGGCACCATTATATAGTAGATGTGAGTGCTACGGGGCAATAGTCATTTAGACAGGTTACCTTTTGAGTTCTTGGGTACAGGGACAATGGTGGTCTGCTTGAAACATGAAGTTATTACAGGCTGTGTCAGGGAGAGTTTGAAAATGTTAGTAAAGACACCCGCCAGCTGGTCCTCATGCTCTGAGTACGCATGCTCCGAGTATGCATTCTGGTAATCCATCTGGCCCGCAGCCTTGTGAGTGTTGACCTGTTTAAAAGCCTTACTCACATTGGCTACAGAGAGCTAGATCACACAATCGTCCTTAACTGCTGATGTTCTCATGCATGGTTCAGTGTTGCTTGCCTTGAAGTGAGCATAGAAGGCATTTAGCTCCTCTGGTAGGCTGGTGTCACTGGGCTGTTTGTGGCTAGGTTTCTCTTTGTAGTCCATGATAGTTTGCACACCCTGCCACATCTGACGAGTGTCAAAACCGGCGAAATAGGATTCACCCGTGGTCCTGTATTGACGCGTTACCTGTTTGATGGCTCCACGGAGGTCGTGTCGGGATTTCTTATAAGCGTCCGGATTAGTGTCCCACTCTTTGAAAGTGCCAGCTCTAGCCTTTAGCTCAGTGTGGATGTTTCCTGTAATCCATGGATTTTGGTTGGGATATGTACGTACAGTCACTGTGGGGAAGATGTCATTGGTGCACTTATTAATGTAGCAGGTGAATGAGCTGCAGGGTATATTACAGTGGGTTCTAACCTGGATGTCCACCGTCTGCTGTGGAGGGGGGGAGCGGTGCTGATGACAGAACCAGGCAGCGAGTTGTCCAAGATTCTGATCCATCGCCTATGTGGCTTTTAAAAACACCCCTGAGTTGATCCCCTCTCTTTACCACTCACACTCTCTTGCGATTATATATACACACACACACACACACACAAAGAGGAGCAGATCACTTTAGAATCCTGTATGTCTGTGTGTGGCTCCTGTCCTAAGCAGCAGTGCTTTTGTTTTATTGTGCTGCTGCTGGCTGCTTGGAGAGAGGCTGGTGATTAGGCCTGTATGATGGTAAAAACCACTAGGGGCCTTGATCTAGTAGCATTTCATCTCCATTGATTGGATGAGCGGAGCCTACCTCGAGAGGCCTGAGGCTGAACACCAAGGGCTATAGCACTAGGTCATACTAGATGGTTGGTTTAGCTCCGAATTCAGCCGCCACATGCCTCCTGTCTACGGTCTGGCCCCTACATCCCCTCCTCCATTCACTGCCCCTGCTGTCTCACACCTGTCGAGAAACTTCAACTCTACACTCTCTGTTGATCGGTCAGCCATTCAAATCAAATCAAATCAAATTTATTTATATAGCCCTTCGTACATCAGCTGATATCTCAAAGTGCTGTACAGAAACCCAGCCTAAAACCCCAAACAGCAAACAATGCAGGTGTAAAAGCACGGTGGCTAGGAAAAACTCCCTAGAAAGGCCAAAACCTAGGAAGAAACCTAGAGAGGAACCGGGCTATGTGGGGTGGCCAGTCCTCTTCTGGCTGTGCCGGGTAGAGATTATAACAGAACATGACCAAGATGTTCAAATGTTCATAAATGACCAGCATGGTCAAATAATAATAAGGCAGAACAGTTGAAACTGGAGCAGCAGCACAGTCAGGTGGACTGGGGACAGCAAGGAGCCATCATGTCAGGTAGTCCTGGGGCACGGTCCTAGGGCTCAGGTCCTCCGAGAGAGAGAAAGAAAGAGAGAATTAGAGAGAGCATATGTGGGGTGGCCAGTCCTCTTCTGGCTGTGCCGGGTGGAGATTATAACAGAACGTGGCCAAGATGTTCAAATGTTCATAAATGACCAGCATGGTTGAATAATATAGTAAGGCAGAACAGTTGAAACTGGAGCAGGAGCATGGCCAGGTGGACTGGGGACAGCAAGGAGTCCTCATGTCAGGTAGTCCTGGGACATGGTCCTAGGGCCCAGGCCAGTTGAAACTGGAGCAGCAGCATGGCCAGGTGGACTGGGGACAGCAAGGAGTCATAATATAATATAATAATATATGCCATTTAGCAGACGCTTTTATCCAAAGCGACTTACAGTCATGTGTGCATACATTCTACGTATGGGTGGTCCCGGGGATCGAACCCACTCATGTCAGGTAGTCCTGGGGCATGGTTCTAGGGCTCAGGTCCTCCGAGAGAGAGAAAGAAAGAGAGAAGGAGAGAATTAGAGAACGCACACTTAGATTTACACAGGACACCTGAATAGGACAGGAGAAGTACTCCAGATAAACAAACTGACCCTAGCCCCCCGACACATAAACTACTGCAGCATAAATACTGGAGGCTGAGACAGGAGGGGTCAGGAGACACTGTGGCCCCATCCGAGGACACCCCCCGGACAGGGCCAAACAGGAAGGATATAACCCCACCCACTTTGCCAAAGCACAGCCCCCACACCACTAGAGGGAAATCTTCAACCACCAACTTACCATCCTGAGACAAGGCCGAGTATAGCCCACAAAGATCTCCGACACGGTACAACCCATTCAAGTGTCATATTGACAGCTTTTGGCATATGTTTGATGCTCTTGTCCTCTGTAGATGAGGGAAGTCATTCACAATGTAGGCCATGTATCCAATCACTGCTCCCAGACAGGTTTACCAAATGTCCTTTCAAGCCTATGCATATGTGTATGTTTGGTGCTGGGCTATATGCTAGCTGTGGTGTTGCATAGGCTAGCTAAACATTGGCTTTGTGGGATCATGGCACTACAAGCCAATCTCCTCCTGGCCCACCTGCCACCCAGTGTAAAGTTAATTAAGGTTATTAAAATGAGCTGTGGATACCTGTCCAGATCCTTCTCATCCACTCATGGCTTAGCAGCAGGCTTATCATGAATCTAATGACAGACATACCGCCTACTGTCAGATCTATGGTGTGAACTCCAATTAAATCTGACACGATGATGGCTTATCTGTGTAAAATAGAGCTGTGTGCGTGTGTGTCTACAATCGCTTCCTTCTGCAAGGAGTCAAGGGGAATAAGGATTTGATAACAATCTGCAGTAAGGGTTCATGATGACAGTAATCAGCAGTAAGGGTTTGATAACGATAACACAAACCCCTCTTGTAGTGTTTGTACGAAGGATACAAGGATGCTTGAAATGCTCGCTCATCTCGTAATTGACTCTGGGTGTTGAGGCCCAGATATGCTTGTGTTGTGAGCTGCACAGTCATCAGAGTTCAGACCTTGATATGCAGGTTGTCATGGTTACTCAAAGTCCTTTACGAGTAGAGAAATGCTCAGCAGGTGCATGTTGTGTGTTTGCTAGGGATGGGATCATTAGAGCGGGGATGCTGTGGGAACTTGTGAAATGTGAGGGACTGTTTGTAGTTTGTATTAAGCTGTCAGCAGGAATTCTGAGGGTAGGCGGGATGAGCTACCGGAGTATGTGTAAGAATGCATTGATGATTATTACAAATTTGATTGTAGCTATACGCAGTCCATTGTTTTCTAACGTTGCTTGGATTTCCAAGCAACCATTGCTTTCTTTGAGTGAGCACCACAGGCTCTGTTCTCCAGTTTACTGTTTTTTTGTGCAGCAGCTGGAGTTGAGAAACCTGAGGTGTTTAACAGCCTGCAGCTCAGGTCTGTTAACCTCAGCCAATATTGAGTTTATAAAATCCTCCTATCTGGTGTTGGCCTAGATGGATGACTGTCTTTTCCATGAGGAAATTAGGGCTTTTTATGTGACAGATTCATGACTTAGTAATGGATTATTGGGTTACTTTGAGGGCACTTGGCTGGGAATCTGCACGTCTCAGTGGTTCGGTTCTGTGTGTGAGGGGGACAGCCACCGCAATCAAAGACTGCGAGCTAGGATTGACGTTACAAATCAAAGCAATGCGTCTTTGGCTGTTGGAACTAGGAGTGGGATTTGAAATAATGCCCAGTTAAAACTGACTCTGTTCACTGCCAATAAGCCTGCTGGGCATCTAATATTTCTGCCTGTATTAGCCCACTTTTTATTTCTCTCTCTGACTTTCACTCTCTCGTTCACACATTCAATTTAATTTGCTTTATTGGCATGATGTAACAATGTACATATTGCGAAGCGTACTTTGGAAATGATTAATTAGCAACAGCATAAAAAAAATACAAATCAAAATGTCACTAACAGGACAATCAGTAACAACCTCTTTCTCGCTCTCCCCCTCTGTTTTCTCTCTCTCCTTCTTTTTGTCTGTCATTTTCACTCCATTAATGTTTAGTTATGTCCATATCCTGTGATGAAAATGATGACTCCAATCTTTACCTACATAATATGTCATTTTGTAAGAGGCTGAGTCTGGACAAATTAACAGTTGATGGTGGTGGGTTTCAGGTTGGTCTCTCTCTGCTATAATTCACTGCTTCTCTCCCAGGCATCTCAGTGGGAGCAGCTGCTGTGGAGCAAGGGACTGATGAGGTGTCTATCAACAAGGACCTGGGCCAGTTACATCCAGGTTAGGTTCATAGCCTGCTTTGCTAGTCCATCAATGTATCAAGAATATTTGTTCTGCTCTTACTCAGCCTATAGTTCATTCTCTACTTCTACTTTAATCCCCTCACAGCATAAAAGTGATCATTTTTTTAAATGGGCCTTTCACCATCTAAGGCAACTTCTCTTATGTGAAAATATTGGTTTAAATTCCAAATGGTACAGCCTTTGTCATCTGTTGGTTTTCATTATGATATTTTACTGACGGGTCGTGTGATGTCTATCTCTGTTCATTTCCTTAGAAATGCAACCAGCAGCGGAGACCCATGTTCCTTCAACAAAGAGTCCTGAGTCTCCATGGCTGACCAAGCAGGAGCCTGAGAAACAACCCCTGTTAGCCCAGGTGTCAAGAGAGCCAGAGCAGCCACAGGATGTAACAGGACTGACCAAGCAGGAACCTGAGAAACAACCCCTGTCAGCACAGGTGTCAAGAGAGCCAGAGCAGGCACAGGATGTAACAGGACTGACCAAGCAGGAGCCTGAGAAACAACCCCTGTCAGCCCAGGTGTCAAGAGAGCTAGAGCAGCCACAGGATGTAACAGGACTGACCAAGCAGGAGCCTGAGAAACAAGCCCTGCCAGCCCAGGTGTCAAGAGAGCCTGAGCAGCCACAGGATGTAACAGGACTGACCAAGCAGGAGCCTGAGAAACAACCCCTGCCAGCCCAGGTGTCAAGAGAGCCAGTGCAGCCACAGGATGTAACAGGACTGACCAAGCAGGAGCCTGAGAAACAAGCCCAGGTGTCAAGAGAGCCAGAGCAGCCACAGGATGTGACAGGAATGACCAAGCAGGAGCCTGAGAAACAACCCCTGCCAACCCAGGTGTCAAGAGAGCCAGAGCAGCCACAGGATGTAACAGGACTGACCAAGACAGTAAAGACAGAACCTTCCTCTGAAAACAGGGCATTGAAACACAGCACAGAGGACATCATGACCCCGCCCACCAACACCAAAGAACCAAGTACCGCCTCTGTAATCATCAAGGAAGAACCCATGGAGGTGTCGGCTTCTGATAATTCAGGAGTAGAACAAGTGGAAGGTCCTTCTAGTCTGGAGACAGCAATGAAGGCTAGAAGGGAGAGGAAAGGGGAACCTATGTCTGAGGCACTGGCTGGTGGGGCTTTGGAGGGGGCCTGCGCCTTGGAAGAGATGGACACCACCCCCGAGACTGAGAACAAGCCTAAACTCTCCCATCACAGTCCCCCCATCAAGGAGAAGCCTTACAAGACATCCATGGAAAGACTGGCAGAGATGGCTGCCTCCCCTACCCACTCCTCCCCTAGGACCATGGGGCCCTCTCCTAGGGAGCCTCCCCTCCACGCCCACCCTGCCCCAGGGGAACACAGCAGCAGCGTCCCCTCCACCACCCTCATACTTCTCACCCCTAAGATCGGCATGGGCAAGCCAGCCATCTCCAAGAGGAAGTTCTCCCCAGGCAGACCCAGGGTGAAGCAGGTAATGCTGGTGGGTGTGTTGGGTGCTCTTATATCCAAATCTTCACGTGTTATTCTTAGGGTTTTATCCCAGGGCTTCAAAATCTATTTCAGAATCTTTTTTTTTGTGTGTAATATATGTATTATTTATGTATTATCTAGGCTTATGTCTTTTATTTTCAAAGAGAATCTAAAAAATCAAAGGTTGAAATCTCTGGAGAGGAACCATAATTGTGTGATCCTCTAGGTTGGTCATTCTGTGGTTGAGTGTGTTGAATGATGAGAGGAGGAGAAGCTTTCTGAGTGCTCTGCCCCAGAGCGGTGGATTGGCTATGATGTCAGTGGTTTGGAATATGACTAAAACGGGTGTTGCTGCTGCAGAGGACACTTAACCCAGAGAACTTGCCAGTTGTGGCAGTTGAGAACCGTTGAGTCCTGTGTGTTTGATGTCGGGTTATTGGCCAAACTGTATCGTCAGCAGAGACCACGGCTGTTCTCACCCTCCCGCCTCAATTTTCACTTGAGCTGAATCCCAAATAGCCCATCCCCCTCAATTTGCACGCTCGTGCTCACCACCACCATATGCACAAGTGTCCCAAAGTTGAGGGAGTGAAAATGATCAAGGGCGTAGGGGCTAATTTGACCCGCAGACAGCCACTGCGGCCTCCAGAGTGAAGTGATATCCCAACACGCACCGTAGGTTTGGAGTCTGCACAACATCACACAAAAGAATTGAGAGGCATGACTAATCCTCTGACTCATGTTTGTTTGTCTGATTTTGAGTCTTGACAGGTTAAACAGGTGAAATAACCACTTCATTTGGGTGGTAGCCTAACTGTTGCTGAGGTTTATATCTTGTGCAACCATAGGGGGAATTTGTTCATTAGAATTTCCTGCTCGTTTTATTATTACATTTGGAATTGCATCATACAAGTTGCCAGTGTGTCCCAAAGTTGATGCGTTTATTGATCCCCTCGCCACTTTATATACGTCACCCTCCGACTTACGCCAACAACACGTGACAACGGGGGGCCCTCCGAACAAGTTTTTAGGGGTGAGAGGGCCTGGTTTTGGATTCACTGATGGTGTGTCTGAAGAATACTGATGGTGAGTCTGAAGAATAGTTTCCCACACTGCAGAATGAGAATTGAATATTAGTACAGCCTATTCCTTAGGCCATGTGCAAACACCACCTACCAGAAAACCTTACACACCATACCCCACCTCTACATTTTACCTGTTCTTTCTGATCCACTCTGCAAACACCCACCACACACTGCCCCACTGCCCTATAGGAGCACACTGCCAACATGTATAGACAATACTAACAGGCTACTTTATATACAACCCCATATCCCCATATGCAATCCCACAGTATATAACTTCAAGCTGTGTCACCTGTCCTAGACTAGTATCCAATTTCCATGGTATTCCTAGTACATGTTTTATGTGCTGAAGGCAGTCCATCTCTGATGATGGCTACAAGCCTGTTCTCATTCTCCTTAGAATACCTTCATTAGGGCTTTGTTAACCCCCCCCCCCCCCAAACACACTTTCATCAAGCCACTAATCAGAGACACAGTATGCGGGTTGGGTCAAATCCTAATAATACTGGGATGTTAATCATACACATGGCTATGATATATTATGGATGAGGCTGAGGAGAGTTTAGCCTTGCAACGTCGTGCTTTTCTCTCCAGATATATCCTATTGCTTAAATAAACGCTGTGTGTAGACAGACTAATTTGTTAGATCAGGCCTGGGGGAGATCAAATGTAGGCTATTTGAATAGAGTGGGATCTTGTGTAGTCCGATTTGGTGTCTTTGTGCTTCTGCCTCGGAAGAGCCATGCGCTATCAGTCGTGCAGTCTGACGCAACCAGGTGGTGTTTTGTCAACAAGCCAGCGATATGAGTGAGGCAGTGACAGGCGGTTGCCATGGCAAGAGGATGCTGTGGTCTCTTGCTCCTCCCCGTCCTGCTGCTGTTGCATGGTGCTGTTGCTTGTCTGAATTCAAGGTTGCTGCGCCGACTAACATGATTCTGCTTCACCTTTGCAAGCTCTCTCTGAACGTCTAGCTCGAAACAACATGCCTCAACTCGTATGCATGAAAGATCTCTTGGAATGGCTTCAATATAGAAAGTATCTTGTGCATCATAATATCCTGGCTTTTTGCCCCAAGTCAGAATGTATAACAGCATCATTATTAGCGCCATATCTCTTACTTTGGGTGTGTTGAATGGTCCCAACAAGCTTCTTCAGCCACCAGCCTTTTAAACTCACTGCATCTGCCTGTTATGTTTTCATCTTTCTCTGGCTTTGTTTTTTAAGTTGCTGCATTTTGTCACCCTCCTTCTCCCCTCAATCCCTCCCTCTCTCACCCACCCAACCTGGCCCCCCTACCTGTACCTTAGGGCGCATGGCATGGGAGCCCCCATAGCAGTGTGAGCTCCCCCTCCTGGTCTCCAGACCAGCCAGAGGCGTGGAACGTCCCAAAGACCAGGCAGCTCTCGTCCGGCTGCTGCAGCCCTGCCTGGAGCATCAGAGTGGTAAATAACCGCGGCTCTCTCTGGGGACCAGACCTCCAGAACCACCACAGGGCCATGCCACAGCAGTCTTCTGCTTACCTTAGGCTATGTGAAGCACACTGGCAGAGTGATGCTTGATGTCACTGTGTTATTGGTGGACTTTCACAATGAATCATTCAACTAACACTGTCACCAGAGGAGAGGAGACTGTGGTAAATTCACATTGACAGGCTAATAAGGGAACGGTGAATGAGAACCTGTAGTAGCCTAATGCAACTCATCCTTATTAATGGCAAAATGTTTAACTTTTTATCCACTAGAGGATCTCTTGCTAGGCTTTGTACTTGTAATATAGCATTGTGAATTGGGTTAATATCTTGGCCTTCCTTTGCAGCCTGGGGCACAAGGTTTAACCTGTGTTTGTTTGTTGCCTGTTTGTTTAATTGTTTGTTTAGTTTGTGTCATACTTTTGTGGGTGAGTTTGGGGCGGGATGGAGATTTTTTTTAAGTGGGCTGTGTGGGCACTTAGGCCTGCCCAAGTGAATACTGCAATCTGTCGCCATGGTGACATTAGTGTTACACACTGGCGCTAAGTGAGGTAGTAATTGCTGGGTCTTGGCATGCGTTTTGGGCAGGTTAAGCAGCACCATACTGTGTGTCAATCAGGTTGTCAGACCGCTGGGGGGTGTGAAGAGAATGGACTGGGGAATCAGGGAGGAGGGATTTGGGGGGAAGATTCACAGAATGTAGACTCGTTTGACAGTCGTGATTAGGCCCCAGCAGCCACCACCACCGGAAAAGTGTTGACAGCGTAATGGAGTTCAAATGGCCAGAATAACATTAGAGAGGTCCTCTGTCAACAGCCTGGACAGAGAGCCTGGACACTTGCTGTGTTACAAAGGCTGTCTCTCATAGTGCTGAGCGATTTAACCAACATTTTGTTTAGTTTTAGTTTTTTAAACAACGACCGATGTAGGTTCAATAATTTATTACATGTATTATTATTTTTGTGAGCTCAATGCACGCATTGATCCAGCCTGAACTGTGCAATGTAGCAGGGCGTTGTTTCCAATAGGCCAATATTCTACTTAGTTTAGTGCATAAAATGTGGTAATTAACTACAATGACCATAATCCATTGCACATCTACTTGTCCAGCCTGTGTTTTCTTTTACACCTGCTACAGAAGAGACAGAAGAATTTTTTTTTTTATTTTACCTTTATTTAACCAGGCAAGTCAGTTAAGAACATATTCTTATTTTCAATGACTGCCTGGGAACAGTGGGTTAACTGCCTGAACAGGGGCAGAACGACAGATTTGTACCTTGTCAGCTCGGGGGTTTGAACTTGCAACCCTCCGGTTACTAGTCCAACGCTCTAACACTAGGCTACGCTGCCGCGTGAGGGGATATTGAGGAACAACAGGAAAGTAATTCTGCTTTTGCAAGTTGATCAACTTGTAAATGGAGCGGCAGGGTAGCCTAGTGGTTAAGAGCGTTGGACTAGTAACCGGAAGGTTGCAAGTTCAAACCCCCGAGCTGACAAGGTACAAATCTGTCGTTCTGCCCCTGTTCCTAGGCCGTCATTGTAAATAAGAATTTGTTCTTAACTGACTTGCCTAGTTAAATAAAGGTTCAATTAAATTTAAAAAACTCACTTGAGAAAATCATATTCAATGTTTTAGTACTACTATTGGAGAGCCCTTCTTTGTCTATACCAGGTATTTCCCCAGGGGTACGCACAATTCCGTCGGGGGTACACCAAATAAAAATGTGATTCACATTTCCAAACGGTACATTTATATTTTCCAACGGGGCTATACATTTGGGTGAGTTTTTTTTCTCTCGTCTGAGTAGCCTCGTTTCACTGCCAAAAATAAAACAGTTAGCCTAGTCAAATAATTAACATCCAATCACATTAACCGTTACACTCTCGTGGGAATTCCACTAACGGTCCGTATGTAGACAAACGTAGCTGCTGCTCATTCGGTTTGCTCCAAAATTGATAAAGGGTTAAAAGAAGTAAGGCCCGTGTCCATAGAAATGCATACCAGCTCTACTGGTAGTACTGCTACTACCAGCTCTACTGGTAGTACTGCTACTACCAGCAGTACTGCACCTGTCGATGACACAAGTTGTTCTGCTTCCAGGAGCACATCCAATGTAAGCATCAGTAATTCTACATTTGTTGCTAGCCCAGCTAGCATAGACGCTGACAGTTGTGAGTCTGATGCAGCCAAAGAGCTACTGCCCCCTTAACCGGGAAAGCACCGAACAACAGACAGGGACATTGGACCATCAGAGGCACAAATATGTTGAGAGCTACATTGATTTGGGGTTCACTTATATTGGAAGTAGTGCCTTTCCTCAGCCACAGTGTGTTATATGTGCAAAAGTACTATCTCACAACTCGATGAAACCTTTACTCTTGCGCAGACATTTAGAAACAAAACATGCCAATTTGAGAAATAAGTCACGGGAGTTTTTGAGCGACTGTTATATGTCCGTTAAGTTTATGGGGGATCAATTAAGGAAGACTTCCTCTCCTGCAAACCACTGGAAACCAGGACAACAGGAGAGGATATTTTTAAAGTACTGGACAGCTTTGTGACATCAAATGGACTTTGGTGGTCAAGGTGTGTTGGTATCTGTACAATTACGTAGGTACTTTCCCGAAACGGATGACACAAACAACTGGATTTGTTATCCCTTTTTTGCCCTGCCTCCAGTCCACTTATCGATATCTGAATAAGAGAGCCTCATCGAGATTGCAACAAGCGGTTCTGTGAAAAATGTAATTTAATCAGAAGCCACTGACAGATTTCTGGATTCGGCTGCGCTCAGTGTATCCTGCACTGTTTAGACACTGATGCCCTTTGCAACCACATACCTATGTGAGAGTGGATTCTCAGCCCTCACTAGCATAAAATCTAAATACAGGCACAGACTGTGGAAAATGAATTATACAACCGAACATTGCAGGGTTATGTGCATCCTTTCAAGCACACCCTTCTCATTAACCTGTGGTGAGTTATTCACAATTGTTGATGAACAAAAGTTGTATATGTAAGATGGCTAAATAAAAAGAAAAATTATTGATTATTATTATTTGTGCCCTGGTCCTATAAGAGCTCATTGTCACTTCCAACGAGCTGAGTTGTGACAACTCACACTCATTCTTATGTTTAATAACTGTATCGTATAGTGTGTGTGTGTGGCAAGGATGGCAAATAACATTTGAGAGTGCGCTGACCCTGGTGCTAGAGGGGTCATGCAGCTGGAGGTTGAATGTTTGAAGGGGTACGGGACGATAAAAAGTTGGGGAACCACTGGTCTATACCCCTTAAGCATTGTTCACACCCTCTTAAGCCTTAGGTGGGGTTATCTCTTTAAGTGTTGATCGGAACGTTCTTCACTAACATCTAAGACATCTGAGAGAGAACAGCTCACTGAACATTACTCGCCCAAGCAGAGCTGGTTAGGCTGTTATGTTATCCAGAGCATTGGTGACTGCAACTGTGCTGTCAGATTGTCCATTTGTAAATTCAGAGCGTTTCGTGTTGAGGGCACACTGGACACTCTGGCCAATACGTAGGGTTGATCCGAAAGCTCTGACCTCACAATGACAGTCAAGCACCCAAGCTAACTGGCTAACATTGGCTAGCTACTTCCAGACACATAATGAGAACACCCCACTCTGATCATTTTACTCCCTCTAGCAGAGCTGGTTCGGCTGTTTTCATGTTATCCAGAGCGTTTGTGACTAACTGTGCTGCCTACAACAATTTAATTACGCTTGGTTGCGTTTACTTTGGCAGACCAATCCAAACTCCTCTCTTTGCATGTCCAGCCCACTCATTATCTCAGCCAATCATGACCAGCCTGAAGGTTGCTCACTTTTTCTGTGGCTAAACCAACTAGGCTCGTAATTTAACAATTTTGATAGTTTGATATTAAGGCACATGAAAGTTCACATGTTAGAGAAGGCATTTCTGCCAATAAATGCATTTTGGTAAAAAAGAAAATGATCAAATATGGTTTATGTCCAAACGGCTCGACTGAAGTCGTGACTTGCACCATAAGGCCTAGTTTCCTGAATCAGCTCACAAATAGTGATTTTTATCAGACAGTATAGGTAGCAGCTCTACAGAGGTGAGATGACTTGGAATGAAATAATAGTCATCAAATAAAACAAATGTAATATACAGAACTTTAATATTTTATCAAGGTAATGTGAACAAATGATGGCTAATAAGTGATAATCAGTAATGAGCAGTCACTACCACCATGGGACTTTTTAATTGTTTTATTCTGTGTTACGGCATCCAAACCACATTTATATAATCAAGCCGAAAACGAACCGATCTCAAAAAGCACTAATCGCTCAGCAGTAGTCTCTCAGAATGGTGCAGGAGAGATGATCCTATTACTGAGAAAGATGAACACGTCAAGGTGTCTTATTTGGAGAAATGGGTTTTGTGTTGTCACCACTGGACTGCCTATGTACTGTTGACTTGTGGAATGTGGAGACTGAAGGGGTACCCTACAAAGCAGGATCAATGAGTTAGCCAGCTAAATATTCTGAAGTAACTTTATTTTTAAGATATGCCTAACATGGGCACGTTCTAATTGACTCAACAAACACATATACTGAACAAAAATATGAAAGCAACATGTAACAATTTCAACGATTTTACTGAATTATAGTTCATATAAGGAATTCAGCTGAAATAAATTAATTAGGCCCTAGCGTATGCATTTCACATGACTGGACTGGGGTGCAGCCATGGGTGGGCCTGGGAGGGCATAGCCCACCCACAAAAGGGCTTTATTAGGGACAGAAATACTCCTCCGTTTCAACAGCTGTCCGGGTGGCTCGTCTCACACGATCCCGCAGGTGAAGAAGCCTGGTGTGGTTACGCATGGTCTGTGGTTGTGAGGCTGGTTGAGTGTACTGCCAAATTCTCTAAAACGACGACGTAGGAGGCTGATGGTAGGGAAATTAACATTCACGTCTCTGGCAACAGTTCTGGTGGACATTCCTGCAGTCAGCATGCCAATTGCACGCACCCTCAAAACTGCATGTTGTAGTCCGATAAAACTGCACATTTTAGAGTGGCCTTCTAATGTTCCCAGCACAAGGTTCACCGGTGTTCCCAAGAAAGCTAAGGTAACTGAGCTAAACGACTACCGCCCCGTAGCACTCACTTCCGTCATCATGAAGTGCTTTGAGAGACTAGTCAAGGACTATATCACCTCCACCCTACCTGACACCCTAGAACCACTCCAATTTGCTTACCGCCCAAATAGGTCCACAGACGATGCAATCTCAACCACACTGCACACTGCCCTAACCCATCTGGACAAGAGGAATACCTATGTGAGAATGTTGTTCATCGACTACAGCTCGGCATTCAACACCATAGTACCCTCCAAGCTCGTCATCAAGCTCGAGACCCTGGGTCTCGACCCCGCCCTGTGCAACTGGGTACTGGACTTCCTGACGGGCCGCCCCCAGGTGGTGAGGGTACGCAACAACATCTCCACCCCGCTGATCCTCAACACTGGGGCCCCACAAGGGTGCGTTCTGAGCCCTCTCCTGTACTCCCTGTTCACCCACGACTGCGTGGCCACGCACGCCTCCAACTCAATCATCAAGTTTGCGGACGACACAACAGTGGTAGGCTTGATTACCAACAACGACGAGACTGCCTACAGGGAGGAGGTGAGGGCCCTCTGAGTGTGGTGTCAGGAAAATAACCTCACACTCAACGTCAACAAATCTAAGGAGATGATTGTGGACTTCAGGAAACAGCAGAGAGAACACCCCCCTATCCACATCTCATATGCATACGTATATACTGTACTCTATCATCGACTGCATCCTTATGTAATACATGTATCACTAGCCACTTTAACTATGCCACTTTGTTTACATATTAATCTCAAATGTATATACTGTACTCGATACCATCTACTGTATCTTGCCTATGCTGCTCTGTACCATCACTCATTCATGTATCCTTATGTACAGATTCTTTATCCCCTTACACTGTGTATAAGACAGTAGTTTTGGAATTGTTAGTTAGATTACTTGTTGGTTATTACTGCATTGTCAGAACTAGAAGCACAAGCATTTCGCTACACTCGCATTAACATCTGCTAACCATGTGTATGTGACAAATAAAATTTGATTTGATTTGTAATGATGATGCTATTTAATCAGCTTCTTGATATGCTACACCTGTCAGGTGGATGGATCATCTTGGCATTGGAGAAATTGTCACTAACAATTTGTAAGTCGCTCTGGATAAGAGCGTCTGCTAAATGACTTAAATGTAAATGTAAATGTAAAAAAAATTGTGCACATAATTTGAGAGAAATACGCTTTTTGTGCATATGGAACATTTCTGTGATTTAATTTTTTTTTTTTTCCACTAATGAAACATGCGACCAACACTTTACATGTTGCATTTATATTTTTGTTCAGTATAGAAGTTGAACTTTATTTTAGTTTTTTAAATATAAGTTAGCCGACTAACTCATCGATCCTGCTTTGTAGTATGCTGCTCTAGCTGAATAAAGAAAATAAAAACAAATTGCGTTCTCAATTTTCTTAAATCAGAAATGGCAGCTTTTTCCCCCTGCATCAATTTGTTTTGTAGCTTGAATTAAGCACTATTCTAAGATGTGTTAAATATTACTATGGATATGAAACCATTTCATATCAGTGCGTAGGCTTTGCAATGTTCTACCTACCATCCAAGAAAACACCACTGAATGGGAAAGGACATTACCTCTGTAAAGTAGACCAAGCTGCTGTTCCTGTTACCTGACTAGATACCAGCAGCCTCATAGCTCAACAGCTCTACAGTGGGTGGAGGGAGAAGTCCCCTACGGCAAACTTTTTAATTAAGCTGACTTCATCGATCACAGTCTAGCAAGTGAGGACCTGTGTGTGTGTTTTTCTGTATCTGACTGTGAACACGACTCTTGCGAGTGTTTTTGTGTGTGTGATCCGGTGTGTGTTGAGAAGGAGTCCTGAGGTGTGTGTTTCTGTTGCAGGGTCGGGGGTCAGGGTTCCCCGGGAGGAGGCGACCCAGAGGGGCTGGTCTGTCGGGCAGAGGGGGTCGGGGCCGAGCGAGAGGGAAGAATGGAGCCAGTCCCACAGTCAACCCTGGGGTAGGCTATGTCACCTGTCAACCTGATCTCTTTAGTTCACACTAATCCATTACAATTAACTGAAAGACAGTTTTATTACTAGTGTTGGGAGGAAAAATTTAGTTATATATCGCAATATTATTGGATGTTATTAATTCTGGGGCTCCCGATGCATCACATCCGGCCATGATTGGGAGTCCCATAGGGCGGCACACAATTGGCCCAGTGCCGTCCGGGTTTGGCCGGAGTAGACTGTCATTGTAAATAAGAATTTGTTCTTAGCGGACTTACCTGGTTAAATGGAGGTTAAATAAAACATTTTATAAAAATACTTTGGCTCCAAGTATCGATTTTTATCGGTATTTTTATCCTATAGCTTGTTCGCAATCTTAAAAAAGAAATAGTGAGCCAATGTGTTTTCAGCACTTTTATTTTCATGGCTGATCAAAACAAATGTTCTAATGCCCTATCCTGTCTCTACTGCAGACATATACTAAGCAATATGTTTCGAACATCAAATTGCAATAAAATTACAGTATCCAATCACAATACATATGGGATCGTTTGAATTGCAATACATATTGTATCGGCACCTAAGTTTCGTGATAATATCGTATCGTGAGGTTCCTGGCAATTCCCAGCCGTATTTATTACCCATAAACCTCCTAGTTTTCCTGGTGTATTGTAAACCGTAATCATATGTTGTGGATAGATTATTTGCTGCAGCACAAAAACAGAGTCACCCAGTGGACATGTTACTCCATACCACAGCATGACACAACATTCGTGTCCGAGGCAAATGCTAATCAATAATCCTATCCAGGCAGTCTCTTGTAATGCTGACAACTTCACATGCTGTAAAATAATCTGTAAGAATGTACGCCATAAACAGAGATGCATACCTCTGCAATATTGGTTTAGAGACAAACACTTCACTTTCACGTAGGGAATATCACAGGACTCAATCCTATCTAATGCTGTGTTGGTGCTCATGCTTCATAACATACAGGTCACCACCATGGAATCACCATACCAGATGAAGGAGGAAGAGGAGAATGCCATGCACAACACCGTGGTCATATTCTCCAGCAACGACAGCTTCACATTGAAACAGGTGGGCATCTGTTTGTGTACAAATTATACATTTCCTCTACCTCTATTATTCGATTAGTACCATATCACAGTTCAACATTGATTCTCTAGTATCATGTGTAAACTCCATTTGTTTCCCCTCTCTCAGGACATGTGTGTGGTGTGTGGGAGTTTTGGGCTGGGTGCAGAGGGTCGTCTTCTGGCCTGTGCCCAGTGTGGGCAGTGCTACCACCCCTTCTGTGTTGGCATCAAGGTAAGTACCCCGTCCTTTACAGTGGCATTTTCTCTGAGATCTTACTGACGATTCTGATACTACATACGAGTAGGAATCGTGGGAACCCCACAGATGACTGGCCTTAAGGTTATTCATCTATTGATTTCAAAGATTTTAACCTGGCTATGACTGACTGCCTCAGTATGTGAGTGTCAACTGGATTAAACGGGCCATTTAAACTCTGTAATCACAGGAAGCTCAGCTCAAGTTGATTCCATCCTTATCTCTTAATGCTGCCAATTACTGCAAACAAAACTTTTTAGTGTAGCCTGGCAGCACAGGGATATATCAATGTCCTTTACTATGGGATCTTCTTTAGAGATAAGCTCACACAATTTGGACTTTTGCCAATATACTCTCACACCACATCTGACCCTGTCCTCTCCTTCCAGATCACCAAGGTGGTGTTGAATAAAGGCTGGCGCTGTCTGGAGTGTACAGTGTGCGAGGCGTGTGGCCAGGCCACCGACCCGGGCCGTCTGCTGCTGTGTGACGACTGTGACATCAGCTATCACACCTACTGCCTGGACCCTCCGCTGCAGAACGTTCCCAAGGACAGCTGGAAGTGCAAATGGTGTGTAGCTGACTTTTTATATTTTTTTATTTTTATTTCACCTTTATTTGTCCATCCCCTCAACCTCTTTAACCTGCATATTTAGTTAATATTGCCTGCTAACATTAATTTCTTTTAAATAGGGAAATTGTGTCACTTCTCTTGCGTTCCGTGCAAACGGAGTCAGGGTATATGCAGCAGTTTGAGCCGCCTGGCTCTTTGCGAACTGTGTGAAGACTATTTCTTCCTAACAAAGACAGCCAACTTCGCCAAACTGGAGAGGATTTAACAAAAGCGCATTTGTAATTGTTGCACGAATGTACCTAACCATAAACATCAAGGTCTTTCTTAAAATAAATACACAGAATTATATTTTTTTTAAACCTGCATATTTACATTTTACATTTAACATTTAAGTCATTTAGCAGACGCTCTTATCCAGAGCGACTTACAAATTGGTGCATTCACCTTATGACATCCAGTGGAACAGTCACTTTACAATAGTGCATCTAAATCTTAAAGGGGGGGGGGTGAGAGGGATTACTTATCCTATCCTAGGTATTCCTTAAAGAGGTGGGGTTTCAGGTGTCTCCGGAAGGTGGTGATTGACTCCGCTGTCCTGGCGTCGTGAGGGAGTTTGTTCCACCATTGGGGGGCCAGAGCAGCGAACAGTTAAAAAAAAAAAAAAATTCATGTTAGCAGGCAATATTAAACTATTGAAATTGTGTCTCTTCTCTTGCGTTCATTGCACGCAGTGTCAGGGTATATGCAACAGTTTGGGCCGCCTGGCTCGTTGCGAACTAAATCGCCAGAATTTTACGTAATTATGACATAACATTGAAGGTTGTACAATGTAACAGCAATATTTAGACTTATGGATACCACCCGTTAGATACTGAAAGAATAAACCTTTTGTTTTCAAAATGATAGTTTCCGGATTCGACCATATTAATGACGTAAGGCTCGTATTCCTGTGTGTTATTATATATGTAATTAAGTCTATAAGGCTCGTAAGCATTCATTCAAACAGCACTTTACTGGGTTTTGCCAGCAGCTCTTCACAATGCGTAAAAGCATTGCACTGTTTATGACTTCAAGCCTATCAACTCCCGAGATTAGGCTGGCAATACTAAAGTACTTATTAGAACATCCAATAGTCAAAGCTATATGAATTACAAATGGTATAGAGAGAAATAGTCCTATAATAACTACAACCTAAAACTTCTTAACTGGGAAAATTGAAGACTCGTGTTAAAAGGAACCACCAGCTTTCATATGTTTAAGGTCCTTGCTCAGAACGTTTTTTTTACATGGCACATATTGCACGTTTCATTATTTGAGACTAAATTGATTTTATTGATGTATTATATTAAGTTAAAATAAGTGTTCATTGTTCATTCAGTATTGTTGTAATTGTCAAATGTGTGTGTGTATATATATATACAGTGCCTTGCGAAAGTATTCGGCCCCCTTGAACTTTGCGACCTTTTGCCACATTTCAGGCTTCAAACATAAAGATATAAAACTGTATTTTTTTGTGAAGAATCAACAAGTGAGACACAATCATGAAGTGGAACGACATTTATTGGATATTTCAAACTTTTTTAACAAATCAAAAACTGAAAAATTGGGCGTGCAAAATTATTCAGCCCCCTTAAGTTAATACTTTGTAGCACCACCTTTTGCTGCGATTACAGCTGTAAGTCGCTTGGGGTATGTCTCTGTCAGTTTTGCACATCGAGAGACTGAAGTTTTTTCCCATTCCTCCTTGCAAAACAGCTCGAGCTCAGTGAGGTTGGATGGAGAGCATTTGTGAACAGCAGTTTTCAGTTCTTTCCACAGATTCTCGATTGGATTCAGGTCTGGACTTTGACTTGGCCAATCTAACACCTGGATATGTTTATTCCATTGTAGATTTTGCTTTATGTTTTGGATCATTGTCTTGTTGGAAGACAAATCTCCGTCCCAGTCTCAGGTCTTTTGCAGACTCCATCATGTTTTCTTCCAGAATGGTCCTGTATTTGGCTCCATCCATCTTCCCATCAATTTTAACCATCTTCTCTGTCCCTGCTGAAGAAAAGCAGGCCCAAACCATTGATGCTGCCACCACCATGTTTGACAGTGGGGATGCTGTGTTCAGGGTGTTGCTTTTACGCCAAACCTAACGTTTTGCATTGTTGCCAAAAAGTTCAATTTTGGTTTCATCTGACCAGAGCACCTTCTTCCACATGTTTGGTGTGTCTCCCAGGTGGCTTGTGGCAAACTTTAAACAACACTTTTTATGGATATCTTTAAGAAATGGCTTTCTTCTTGCTACTCTTCCATAAAAGGCCAGATTTGTGTAATATACGACTGATTGTTGTCTTATGGACAGAGTCTCCCACCTCAGCTGTAGATCTCTGCAGTTCATCCAGAGTGATCATGGGCCTCTTGGCTGCATCTCTGATCAGTCTTCTCCTTGTATGAGCTGAAAGTTTAGAGGGATGGCCAGGTCTTGGTAGATTTGCAGTGTTCTGATACTCCTTCCATTTCAATATTATCGCTTGCACAGTGCTCCTTGGGATGTTTAAAGCTTGGGAAATCTTTTTGTATCCAAATCCGGCTTTAAACTTCTTCACAACAGTATCTCGGACCTGCCTGGTGTGTTCCTTGTTCTTCATGATGCTCTCTGCGCTTTTAACGGACCTCTGAGACTATCACAGTGCAGGTGCATTTATACGGAGACTTGATTACACACAGGTGGATTGTATTTATCATCATTAGTCATTTAGGTCAACATTGGATCATTCAGAGATCCTCACTGAACTTCTGGAGAGAGTTTGCTGCACTGAAAGTAAAGGGGCTGAATAATTTTGCACGCCCAATTTTTCAGTTTTTGATTTGTTAAAAAAGTTTGAAATATCCAATAAATGTCATTCCACTTCATGATTGTGTCCCACTTGTTGTTGATTCTTCACAAAAAAATACAGTTTTATATCTTTATGTTTGAAGCCTGAAATGTGGCAAAAGGTCGCAAAGTTCAAGGGGGCCAAATACTTTCGCAAGGCACTGTATGTAATTGTCATATATATATATATATATAGTAAGAAATCAGCTTTTTTTTTTTTTTTTTTTGGTCCGCCAATAATTGGTATCGGCGTTGAAAAATCATAATCGGTCGACCTAGTACCAACAACAACTTATTTGCCGTCTCCTCACACAAAAAAACTATCCATTTTCTCCATGAATGACCTAGTTCATTATTTCTCAATCTACTGTACTTAATGTACATCCACCTAAATGTACTCAGCTATTCATTGAAACCTTTTATTTATAAAAAAAAAAAATAAACCTTTATTTAACCAGGTAGACTAGTTGAGAACAAGTTCTAATTTGCAACTGCGACCTGGCCAAGATAAAGCATAGCAGTGTGAACAGACAACACAGAGTTACACATGGAATAAACAATTAACAAGTCAATAACACAGTAGGAGAAAAAAGGGGAGTCTATATACATTGTGTGCAAAAGGCATGAGGTAGGCGAATAATTACAATTTTGCAGATTAACACTGGAGTGATAAATGATCAGATGGTCATGTACAGGTAGAGATATTGGTTTGCAAAAGAGCAGAAAAGTAAATAAATAAACAGTATGGGGATGAGGTAGGTAAAAATGGGTGGGCTATTTGCCGATAGACTATGTACAGCTGCAGCGATCGATTAGCTGCTCAGATAGCTGATGTTTGAAGTTGGTGAGGGAGATAAAAGTCTCCAACTTCAGCGATTTTTGCAATTCGTTCCAGTCACAGGCAGCAGAGAACTGGACCAAAAGGCGGCCAAATGAGGTGTTGGCTTTAGGGATGATCAGTGAGATACACCTGCTGGAGCGCGTGCTACGGATGGGTGTTGCCATCGTGACCAGTGAACTGAGAAGGCGGAGCTTTACCTAGCATGGACTTGTAGATGACCTGGAGCCAGTGGGTCTGGCGACGAATATGTAGCGAGGGCCAGCCGACTAGAGCATACAAGTTGCAGTGGTGGGTGGTATAAGGTGCTTTAGTGACAAAACGGATGGCACTGTGATAAACTGCATCCAGTTTGCTGAGTAGAGTGTTGGAAGCAATTTTGTAGATGACATCGCCGAAGTCGAGGATCGGTAGGATAGTCAGTTTTACTAGGGTAAGTTTGGCGTCGTGAGTGAAGGAGGCTTTGTTGCGGAATAGAAAGCAGACTCTTGATTTGATTTTCGATTGGAGATGTTTGATATGAGTCTGGAAGGATAGTTTACAGTCTAGCCAGACACCTAGGTACTTATAGATGTCCACATATTCAAGGTTGGAACCATCCAGGGTTGTGATGCTGGTCAGGCGTGCGGGTGCAGGCAGCGAACGGTTGAAAAGCATGCATTTGGTTTTACTAGCGTTTAAGAGCAGTTTGAGGCCACGGATGGAGTGTTGTATGGCATTGAAGCTCGTTTTGAGGTTAGATAGCACAGTGTCCAAGGACGGGCCGGAAGTAAATAGAATGATGTCGTCTGCGTAGATGTGGATCAGGGAATCGCCCGCAGCAAGAGCAACATCATTGATATATACAGAAAAAAGAGTCGGCCCGAGGATTGTACCCTGTGGCACCCCCATAGAGACTTCCAGAGGACCGGACAGCATGCCCTCCGTTTTGACAGACTGAACTCTGTCTGCAAAGTAATTGGTGAACTAGGCAAGGCAGTCATCCGAAAAACCGAGGCTACTGAGTCTGCCGATAAGAATATGGTGATTGACCGAGTCGAAAGCCTTGACAAGGTCGATGAAGACTGCTGCACAGTACTGTCTTTTATCGATGGCTGTTATGATATCGTTTGGTACCTTGAGCATGGCTGAGGTGCACCTGTGACTGGCTCAGAAACCAGATTGCACAGCAGAGAAGGTACGGTGGGATTTGAGATGGTCAGTGACCTGTTTGCTGACTTGGCTTTCGAAGACCTAAGATAGGCAGGGCAGGATGGATATAGGTCTGTAACAGTTTGGGTCCAGGGTGTCTCCCCCTTTGAAGAGGGGGATGACTGCGGCAGCTTTCCAATCCTTGGGGATCTCAGACAATATGAAAGAGAGGTTGAAC
Source organism: Oncorhynchus gorbuscha (assembly GCF_021184085.1). Lineage (NCBI taxonomy): Eukaryota > Metazoa > Chordata > Actinopteri > Salmoniformes > Salmonidae > Oncorhynchus > Oncorhynchus gorbuscha. Next base: position 51,866,371 of record NC_060180.1, on the reverse strand, counting down.
AGGCTGGTAAAATAGGGGTTGCGACAATGGCGGCGGTTAGTTTCAGAAATAGAGGGTCCAGATTGTCAAGCCCAGCTGATTTGTACGGGTCCAGGTTTTGCAGCTCTTTCAGAACATCTGCTATCTGGATTTGGGTAAAGGAGAACCTGGAGAGGCTTGGGCGAGTAGCTGCGCGGGGGGCGGAGCTGTTGGCCGAGGTTGGAGTAGCCAGGCGGAAGGCATGGCCAGCCGTTGAGAAATGCTTTTTGAAGTTTTCGATAATCATGGATTTATCGGTGGTGACCGTGTTACTTAGCCTCAGTGCAGTGGTCAGCTGGGAGGAGGTGCTCTTGTTCTCCATGGACTTCAGTGTCCCAGAACTTTTTGGAGTTGGAGCTACAGGATGCAAACTTCTGCCTGAAGAAGCTGGCCTTCGCTTTCCTGACTGACTGCGTGTTTTGGTTCCTGACTTCCTGAACAGTTGCATATCGCTGGGACTATTCGATGCTATTGCAGTCCGTCACAGGATGTTTTTGTGCTGGTCGAGGGCAGTCAGGTCTGGAGTGAACCAAGGGCTATATCTGTTCTTAGTTCTGCATTTTTTGAACGGAGCATGCTTATCTAAAATGGTGAGGAAGTTACTTTTAAAGAATGACCAGGCATCCTCAACTGACGGGATGAGGTCAATGTCCTTCCAGGATACCCGGGCCAGGTCGATTAGAAAGGCCTGCTCGCAGAAGTGTTTTAGGGAGCGTTTGACAGTGATGAGGGGTGGTCGTTTGACTGCGGCTCCGTAGAGGATACAGGCAATGAGGCAGTGATCGCTGAGATCCTGGTTGAAGACAGCGGAGGTGTATTTGGAGGGCCAGTTGGTCAGGATGACGTCTATGAGGGTGCCCTTGTTTACAGATTTAGGGTTGTACCTGGTGGGTTCCTTGATGATTTGACTGAGATTGAGGGCATCTAGCTTAGATTGTAGGACTGCCGGGGTGTTAAGCATATCCCAGTTTAGGTCACCTAACAGAACAAACTCTGAAGCTAGATTGGGGGCAATCAATTCACAAATGGTGTCCAGGGCACAGCTGGGTGCTGAGGGGGGTCGGTAGCAGGCGGCAACAGTGAGAGACTTATTTCTGGAGAGAGTAATTTTCAAGATTAGTAGTTCGAACTGTTTGGGTATGGACCTGGAAAGTATGACATTACTTTACAGGCTATCTCTGCAGTAGACTGCAACTCCTCCCCCTTTGGCAATTCTATATTGACGGAAGATGTTATAGTTGGGTATGGAAATCTCAGAATTTTTGGTGGCCTTCCTGAGCCAGGATTCAGACACGGCAAGGACATCGGGGTTAGCAGTGTGCTAAAGCAGTGAGTAAAACAAAATTAGGGAGGAGGCTTCTGATGTTGACATGCATGAAACCAAGGCTTTTTCGATCACAGAAGTCAACAAATGAGGGTGCCTGGGGACACGCAGGGTCTGGGTTTACCTCCACATCACCCGCGGAACAGAGGAGGAGTAGTATGAGGGTGCGGCTAAAGGCTATAAAAACTGGTCGCCTAGAGCGTTGGGGACAGAGAATGAAAGGAGTAGATTTCTGGGCATGGTAGAATATATTCAGGGCATAATGCGCAGACAGGGGTATGGTGGGGTGCGGGTACAGCGGAGGTAATCTCTGGACATGCTGGTTGTAATGGGTGAGGTCACCGCATGTGTGGGAGGTGGGACAAAGGAGGTATCAGGAGTATGAAGAGTGGAACTAGGGGCTCCATTGTAAACTAAAACAATGATAACTAACCTGAACAACAGTATACAAGGCATATTGACATTTGAGAGAGACATACAGTAATCACAGGTGTTGAATTGGGAGAGCTAGCTAAAACAGTAGCTAAAACAGTAGGTGAGACAACAACAGCTAATCAGCTAGCACAACAGCAGGTAAAATGGCGTTGGCTAGGCAGGGAGGGTCGGATTAACTACACACAGAGCCTGAGTGTGGCTGGGGCCGACAGATAAAACGTAAACAAGCAGAATGGAGTACCGTGATTAATGGACAGTCTAGCATGCATCAGCTATGTAGCCAAGTGATCAGTGTCCAGGGGGGCAGGGAAGCTGGACTGGCGAGTGTTATCCAGGTTTAAAAAACTGTCTGGCTGTGCAAAAGGTAAAAGCCGCTAGCAGTGGCTAACAATTACTAAATAGCTTGTAGCTAGTTAGCTGGTTAGCTTCTGGAGGTTCTTTAGTGTGTTCTAAAAATAATGGTGATTCCGTATCACATTGGGTGAGGCAGGTTACCGGAAGGTATAAACAAATTAAAAATCGAAAAGAGATAGAAAGTAAATATGGGTCCAGTGAGTGTTTGGGACGCGGCGATTCAGACGGTTAGCAGGCCTTTGCTAACAAGCTAACAGTTAGTAGGCCAGGGCTAAACAAGGTAGCAGTGTCCTCACTCCGTCTCCCCTCCCCTGTTTCCTCCTGCAGGTGTGTGTCCTGTACCCAGTGTGGTGCCACCTCGCCAGGCCTGAGGTGTGAGTGGCAGAATAATTACACCCAGTGCGCCCCCTGTGGCAGCCTGGCGACGTGCCCCTTCTGTCTTCAGGACTACAGCGAGGGAGAGATCGTGGTGCAGTGCCGCCAATGCGACAGGTGGGCATTGCTACAGTTATAGCTAAGCCTCCCGTAACCTATATTTATTGTCTGTTATTTTTAATCATGGTAACCGAAACCCCAACCCCTTCTCCTTCCTCTCCGATAGGTGGATACATAGTTCCTGCCAGGGTCTCCATTCAGAGGAGGATGTGGAGAAAGCAGCAGACAGCAGCTTTGACTGCACCATGTGCCGAGTCCACAAGGCCTCCAAGGGTAAGGAAGCACTACATACAGTATAGCCTTCTGAGTCCTTGGAACTGTATCTGACCCTCTCAGGCATCTCGTGTATTGCAGCCAATTACTCATTGGCTTTTGTGTGTCCTCACTGCATCCACAGCGCTTGTGTCCAAGGCCAGAGAGTCCATTGAACCAGCAGTTATGACGCAGATTCTCACAAAAGCTAAAGACATGGGTAAGAACAATAAGTCTGCTTTTGGTATTTATTTATTTAATAAAACAAATATATTCACTACGGTTCAAAAGTTTGGGGTCACTTAGAAATGTCCTTGTATACAGCGTTGTATGAGATCTTCAGTTTCTTGAATTTCTCCCCTTCATTTCTCAGAACAAGAGTAGATTGAAGAGTTTCAGAAAAACTTTTTTGGTTCTGGTCATTTTGAGCCTATAATCAAAACCGCACATGCTGATGCTCCAGATACTCAACTAGTCGAAAGAAGGCAAGTTTTATTGCTTCTTTAATCAGCACACAGTTTTCAGTTGTGCTAACATAATTGCAAAACTGTTTTCTAATGATCAATTAGCCTTTTAAAATTATAAACTTGGATTAGCTAACAACGGTTGCTGATAATGGGCCTCTGTATGCCTTTCCAGCTACAATTGTCATTTACAACATTAACACTATTTCTGATCAATTTGACGTTATTTTAATGGACAAAAAAAAGGCTTTCTTCAAATATTAAGTTTCTAAGTGACCCCAAACTTTTGAACGGTAGTGTATCAGCTTTAATATTGCAAATAGATTGTGGCTTTTATCAATGTAATTGTCTGCATAATTTGCAATCCCCTATATATTCTCCCATATATATTTTTTATAAATATATATTTTATATTTATTATTATTATTATTATTTTTATTTTTTCTCCCCCTTTTATTATTTTCCCCTAATCCTACCACCCCTCCCCTAATTGGAGTAAACTAAGGGACGACAACACTTAGGCGTCTACTTCCAGCTTATACATACTATATACATTTTACCGGCACAGTATATTTCAGTCCCACCCTTCAGCTCCCCTCAACCCCTCCCATCTATCTCTGAAGACCATCCAGTTTTGATTTCTATTTGCCATATGCTTTTAGTATTTGTTCTGTCTGGAGATCGAGACATTTCTTCTTCTCTGAGATGCCTTCTAGCTCTTTGACTTAATGAAACCTTGTTTTAATCCCATTGAACAGTACTGTACATTCCACACATTCCAGTTCATCTAGGATGTTCAAACAGCACCATAACCTTGTGGAGTGTGTGTGTGTGTCTTTCAGACTTGGTCAGGACGTACACTCAGGATGGCGTGTGTCTTACAGAGTCAGGCTTGTGTCAGCTCAAGAGCCTGACGGCACCTGCATCGCGGCGTAGGAAACCCAAGCCCAAGCTGAAGCTGAAGATCATCAACCAGAACAGTGTTGCAGTGCTGCAGGCCCCCCTGGACCTGCTGTCAGAACACTCCCGGGACGAGGACATGGAGGACCACAGAGGTGCATGTCTTTAAATAAGAATGTGTTCTTAACGGACTTCCCTGCTTAAATATAGGTTAACTCACCTAAATTTACAACAAGCCTGTTAGAAAACACTATGGGATAGTTTCCCAGGGCACAGATTAAGACCCTCTGAAATGGCAATTGTCCTTCACGTTCCTAAATTCCAATGACGCTGACAGCAGACGGTTAGGTGGTGGCATAGAGTTGTGGAGCTAAATTCCACAAATTGAAAAATCCACAATTTCAATTAGGCTGATCTCTTGAAGTTGACTGGAGTTGAAATGGGATTGACCCTGGGTGCTGTAGCTTGGGGGTAGAGTGGTCTGTTAGTCCGTTCTGCAGACTGGCTGTCTCCTTATCACCTCTCTCTGTCTCTCTGTCTCTAAGAGCTTTAGTAGCATGGGAAACATTATGTTAACAGTAAATTCATTGACAGTAAACATTACACTCTCAAACTTTCTCAATAGCAAGGCTATGCTCCTTAGTAGCATGGGAAACATTATGTTAACAGTAAATTCATTGACAGTAAACATTACACTCTCAAACTTTCTCAATAGCAAGGCTATGCTCACTGACTCATGGATATTCAAAGCTTTCCTTAAGTTTGTGTCAGTCACAGTGGTCAGGTATTCTTCAAATTGTGTTGTTGTGCTGGGGCTCTGTTGGGTGTGTTTGTGTTTGTGAACAGAGCCCCAGGACCAGCTTGCTTAGGGGACTCTTCTCCAGGTTCATCTTTCTTTAGGTGATGGGTTTGTTATGGAAGGTTTGGGAATCGCTTCCTTTTAGGTGGTTATAGAATTTAACGTCTCTTTTCTGGATTTTGATCATTCACGGGTATCGGCCTAATTCTGTTCTGTATGGATTATTTGGTGCTTTACATTATATACTGAGGATATTTTTGCAGAATTCTGCATGCAGTCTCTCAATTTGGTGTTGGTTCCATTTTATGAATTATTTGTTGGTGAGCGGATCCCAGACCTCACAACCATGAAGCACAATGGGTTCTATAACTTATTCAAGTATTTTTAGCCAGATCCTAATTGGTATGTCGAATTTTATGTTTCTTTTGTTGGCATAGAAGGCCATTCTTGCCTTGTCTCTCAGATCGTACACAGCTTTGTGGAAGTTACCTGTGGCGCTGATTGTTTAGGCCGAGGTACGTATAGTTTTTGTTGTGTGCTCTCGGGCAACGGTTATCTAGATGGAATTTGTATTTGTGGTCCTGGCGTCTGGACCTTTTTTTGGAACAGCATTATTTTTGTCTAACTGAGATTTACTGTCAGGGCCCAGGTCTGGCAGAATCTATGCAGAAGCTCTGGGTGCTGCTGTAGGACCTCCTTGGTTGGGGACAGAAGCACCAGATCATCAACAAAGCTGTAGCTCAGTTGGTAGAGCATGGCGCTTGTAACGCCAGGGTAGTGGGTTCGATCCCCGGGACCACCCATACGTAGAATGTATGCACACATGACTGTAAGTCGCTTTGGATAAAAGCGTCTGCTAAATGGCATATATTATTATATTATTAAAGCATGAGAAGACTTTGCCTTTGTTTTGGTTTGTTTGTTTCACCCTAGCGTGCAGGGCGAATAATTGCTCTGTCGTACAGTCATTTGGTAAAAAAGCCAATTTGACATTTGCTCAGTACATTGTTTTCACTGAGGAAATGTATGCGTCTGCTGTTGACGCATATCCCAAGGTAGTTATTGGGGTCAAATTTGTCTCCACTTTTGTAGATTGGGGTGATCTGTCCTTGGTTCCAAATATTGGGGAAGATGCCAACGCCAAGGATGATATTAAAGAGTTTATGAATTATAGCCAATTGGAATTTGTGGTCTGTATATTTTATAATTTCATTTAGGATACCATCAACACCATAGGCATTTTTGGGTTGTAGGGTTTGTATTGTGTCCTGTAGTTCATTCAGTGGAGAGTCTTTAATAGTTGATTCTAAAATTTGTATTTGATCATGTATATGTTTTTGCTGTTTGTTCTTTGTTATAGGTGTTTGTTAAAGGTTAGAAAAGTGGTTTACCCATACATCACCATTTTGGATTACTCTTTGTGTTGTTCTTTAGTGTGCTCCATTTTCCCAGAAGTGCTTAGTCTATGGATTCTTCAATTACAATGAGCTGATTTCTGATATGCTGTTCCTTCATTTTTGCCGTAGTGTGTTTCTGTATTGTTTTAATGATTCACCATAGTGAAGGCGTAGGCTCCGGGTTTTCTGGGTCCCTGTTTTTTGTCGGATAGGTTTCTCAATTTCTTTCTTAGGTTTTTGCGTTCCTCTCTCTCTCTGTGGCGCTCTCGCGCGCTCTCTCTCTCTCTGTGTGTGGCTCTCTCTCTCTGTGTGTGGCTCTCTCTCTCTGTGTGTGGCTCTCTCTCTGTGTGTGGCTCTCTCTCTCTGTGTGTGGCTCTCTCTCTCTGTGTGTGGCTCTCTCTCTCTGTGTGTGGCTCTCTCTCTCTGTGTGTGGCTCTCTCTCTCTGTGTGTGGCTCTCTCTCTCTGTGTGTGGCTCTCTCTCTCTGTGTGTGGCTCTCTCTCTCTGTGTGTGGCTCTCTCTCTCTGTGTGGTCTCTCTGTGTGTCTCTCTCTGTGTGTGGCTCTCTCTCTCTGTGTGTGGCTCTCTCTCTCTCTGTGTGTGGCTCTCTCTCTCTCTGTGTGTGGCTCTCTCTCTCTCTGTGTGTGGCTCTCTCTCTCTCTGTGTGTGGCTCTCTCTCTCTCTGTGTGTGGCTCTCTCTCTCTCTGTGTGTGGCTCTCTCTCTCTGTGTGTGGCTCTCTCTCTCTCTGTGTGTGGCTCTCTCTCTCTCTCTGTGTGTGGCTCTCTCTCTCTGTGTGTGGCTCTCTCTCTCTCTGTGTGTGGCTCTCTCTCTCTCTGTGTGTGGCTCTCTCTCTCTGTGTGTGGCTCGCTCTCTCTCTGTGTGTGGCTCGCTCTCTCTCTGTGTGTGGCTCGCTCTCTCTCTGTGTGTGGCTCGCTCTCTCTCTGTGTGTGGCTCGCTCTCTCTCTGTGTGTGGCTCTCTCTCTCTCTCTGTGTGGCTCTCTCTCTCTCCCTGTGTGGCGCTCTCTCTCTCTCTGTGTGTGTGGCGCTCTCTCTCTCTCTGTGTGTGTGGCGCTCTCTCTCTCTCTGTGTGTGGCGCTCTCTCTCTCTCTGTGTGTGGCGCTCTCTCTCTCTCTGTGTGTGTGGCGCTCTCTCTCTCTCTCTGTGTGTGTGGCGCTCTCTCTCTCTCTCTGTGTGTGTGGCGCTCTCTCTCTCTCTCTGTGTGTGTGGCGCTCTCTCTCTCTCTGTGTGTGTGGCGCTCTCTCTCTCTCTGTGTGTGTGGCGCTCTCTCTGTGTGTGTGGCGCTCTCTCTCTCTCTGTGTGTGGCGCTCTCTCTCTCTCTGTGTGTGTGCGCGCTCTCTCTCTCTCTGTGTGTGTGGCGCTCTCTCTCTCTCTCTGTGTGTGTGGCTCTCTCTCTCTCTGTGTGTGTGGCGCTCTCTCTCTCTCTCTCTCTCTCTGTGTGGCGCTCTCTCTCTCTCTGTGTGGCGCTCTCTCTCTCTCTGTGTGGCGCTCTCTCTCTCTCTGTGTGGCTCTCTCTCTCTGTGTGTGGCTCTCTCTCTCTCTGTGTGGCTCTCTCGCTCTCTGTGTGGCTCTCTCGCTCTCTGTGTGTGGCTCTCTCGCTCTCTGTGTGTGGCTCTCTCGCTCTCTGTGTGTGGCTCTCTCGCTCTCTGTGTGGCTCTCTCGCTCTCTGTGTGGCTCTCTCGCTCTCTCGCTCGCTCTCTCTCGCTCGCTCTCGCTCTCTGTGTGGCTCTCTGTGTGGCTCTCTCGCTCTCTGTGTGTGGCTCTCTCGCTCTCTGTGTGTGGCTCTCTCGCTCTCTGTGTGTGGCTCTCTCGCTCTCTGTGTGTGGCTCTCTCGCTCTCTGTGTGTGGCTCTCTCGCTCTCTGTGTGTGGCTCTCTCGCTCTCTGTGTGTGGCTCTCTCGCTCACTCTCGCTCGCTCTCTCGCTCTCTGTGTGGCTCTCTGTGTGGCTCTCTCTCGCTCTCTGTGTGTGGCTCTCTCGCTCTCTGTGTGTGGCTCTCTCGCTCTCTGTGTGTGGCTCTCTCGCTCTCTGTGTGTGGCTCTCTCGCTCTCTGTGTGTGGCTCTCTCGCTCTCTGTGTGTGGCTCTCTCGCTCTCTGTGTGTGGCTCTCTCGCTCTCTGTGTGTGGCTCTCTCTCGCTCTCTGTGTGTGGCTCTCTCGCTCTCTGTGTATGGCTCTCTCTCGCTCTCTGTGTGTGGCTCTCTCGCTCGCTCTCTCGCTCTCTCTCGCGCTCTCTCTCGCGCTCTTGCTCTCGCTCTCGCTCTCTGTGTGTGGCTCTCTCGCTCGCTCTCTCTTTGTGTGTGGCGCGCTCTCTCGCTCTCTCTCGCGCTCTCGCTCTCTCTCGCTCTCTCTCGCTCTCTGTGTGGCTCTCTGTGTGGCTCGCTCGCTCTCTGTGTGGCTCTCTCGCTCTCTGTGTGGCTCTCGCTCTCTGTGTGTGGCTCTCGCTCTCTGTGTGGCTCTCTCGCTCTCTGTGTGTGGCTCTCTCGCTCTCTGTGTGTGGCTCTCTCGCTCTCTGTGTGTGGCTCTCTCGCTCTCTGTGTGTGGCTCTCTCGCTCTCTGTGTGTGGCTCTCTCGCTCTCTGTGTGTGGCTCTCTCGCTCTCTGTGTGTGGCTCTCTGTGTGTGGCTCTCTGTGTGTGGCCTCTGTGTGTGGCTCTCTGTGTGTGGCTCTCTGTGTGTGGCTCTCTGTGTGTGGCTCTCTGTGTGTGGCTCTCTGTGTGTGGCTCTCTGTGTGTGGCTCTCTGTGTGTGGCTCTCTGTGTGTGGCTCTCTGTGTGTGGCTCTCTGTGTGTGGCTCTCTGTGTGTGGCTCTCTGTGTGTGGCTCTCTGTGTGTGGCTCTCTGTGTGTGGCTCTCTGTGTGTGGCTCTCTCGCTCTCTCGCGCTCTCTCGCTCTCTCTCGCTCTCTCTCTCGCGCTCTCTCTCTCGCGCTCTCTCTCTCGCTCTGTGTGTGTGGCGCGCTCTCTCTCTCGCGCGCTCTCTCGCGCTCTGTGTGTGTGGCGCGCTCTCTCTCTCGCGCGCTCTCTCGCGCTCTGTGTGTGTGGCGCGCTCTCTCTCTCTCTCTCTCTCTCTCGCGCTCTGTGTGTGTGGCGCGCTCTCTCTCTCTCTCTCTCTGTGTGGTGCTCTTTCTGTGTCTGACCTCTCTCTCTGTCCCTCCCATTCCTCTCTCTCCCCCACTCACAGATGCAGACCTCTCTCTGGACTGTGATGGGAAGTCTGACTCGAGCCCAGAGCGAGAGCCAGCAGAAGATGAGTCCAAGGGGGCAGACGGCAGCAAAAAGAGGAAGAGGAAGCCATACCGGCCGGGTAGGGCACCTGATTGGAGGAGACAGCTCCTCTGGAGCTTGAAATGGTGCAGTACGTGCCCAGCACTGTAGCTTGCCATAGCCCTCAATACACAGCCAGCCAAGCTCAGGGATGGCATGACAAGGCCTCAGAAGGAAAGAAAGAGGGCTAATTCCAGGGGTTATAAATGGTGTTTTCTCTGGCTCCCGAGTAGTGCCGCGGTCTAAGGCACTGCATCTCAGTGCTAGAGGCGTCACGACAGACACCCTGTTTCGAATCCAGGCTGTATCACAACTGGCCGTGATTGGGAGTCCCATAGGGCGGCGCACAATTGGCCCAGCGTCGTCTGGGTTTGGCCGGTGTAGGCCGTCATTGTAAATAACAATTTGTTCTAAACTGATTTGCCTAGTTAAATAATGGTTACATTTAATATATATATATATATAATCTAGGTTGAAGATGTTTCCTTCTCTAGTGAAAGCATTGAGATATACTCTATGGAAACACCAAGAAAAAAAAAACATGTTTTTTGTCCTCCCAACAGTAATTTCTTAATAAAACAGATCTTATAGTATTCTAATAAAAAATAACTTGTATTACAATTTGCATACTTTACTTTACTTAGAACCAGCAATCTTACCGTGGCTATGTGTTGGTTCATTGTTGAATATCTCTTTCTCAGGCATCGGTGGCTTCATGGTGCGCCAGCGGAGCCGTCCAGGCCAGGGCCCAGGCAAGGCCAAACGATCCCTGAGCAGGAAGGATTCTTCTGGCTCGGTCTCTGAACCGCCCACAGGAAAAGAGGAGGGTGAGTTCCCACACATCTACGGATGTGTGATCAATTGCATTTGTCTGAATATCCTATTTCTGCCTCGTGAAAATAAATTGTCGAATAAAATGCCCAAGCATGCATATGTAGATTCTATATTTGAACGGATCAGGTTCTGACCTACTCTTCGGTGCCCACTGCAGGCTGGGGAGAGATGCTGCCTGATACCCCTGTGGATGAGACGCCCCATGGGCCAGATATCCCAGAGAAGATCAAGAAACGATATAGGAAGAAGAAAACCAAGCTAGAGGAGGCCTTTCCCACCTACCTGCAGGTCAGTCCCACATCTACAGTCCCTTCAAAGTATTCGTACCTCTTGACTTATACAACATTTTGTGTTACGGCCTGAATTCATAATAGATTAAATCTGTAATAACAAAAGTGAAAACATGTATTTAGAAATGTTTGCACATTTATTGAAAATTAAATACAGATCTCATTTACATAAGTATTTTCACCCCTGAGTCAATACTTAGAAGCACTTTTGACAGCGATTACAGCTTTGAGTTTTTTGGTGGGTAAGTCTCTAAGAGCTTTGCACACCTGGATTGTATAATAGTTGCCCATTTTTATTATTTTTTTAGAATTCTTCAAGCTTTGTCAAGTTGGTTTTTGATCATTTCCGGAGAGCAGTTTTCAAGTCTTGCCATAGATTTTCACGCCAATTTAAGTCAAAACCGTAAATAGACCACTCGGGAACATTCAATGTTGTCTTGGTAAGCAAATCCAGTGTGTATTTGGTTTTGTCCTTCTCAAAGGTGAATTTGTCTCCTAGTGTCTCCCTTGTTGTCACTGGTGGAAAAAGTACTCTATTTTCAGACTTAAGTAAAAGTAAAGATACCTTAATAGAAAATGACTCAAGTAAAAGTGAAAGTCACCAAGTAAAATACTACTTGATTAAAAGTCAAAGTATTTGGTTTTACATATACTTAAGTATCAAAAGTAATTACTAATAATTTAAAATTCCTTATTAAGCATACCAGACAGCACTATTATTATTATTTTATACGGGTAGCCAGGGTCACCAATACTCAGACATTTTAAAAACAAACATTTGTGTTTTGTGAATCTGCCAGATAAGAGGCAGTAGGGATGACCAGGGATGGTCTCTTGAATTGGACCATTTTCTGTCCTGCTAAGCAAAATGTAACAAATACTTTTGGGTGTTAGGGAAAATGTATCGAGTAAAAAGTACATCATTTTCTTTAGGAATGTAGTAAAGTAAAAATGGTCAAAAATAGAAATGGTAAAGTACAGAAAGAATATTTTTTTCTCCAAAAACTTAAGTAAAAATACTTTAAAGTACTACTTAAGTACTTTAACCACTGCTTGTTGCAAGCAGGATGTATGTTTTGGACAGGTACAGTAGCTACAAGGAGCTACAATTTCTTTTTTTTTGTACCTTTTATTTATGTTATTGAACCATCCTCAGTCTTCTCATATCACAACCATTAAACTCTGTAACTGTTTTAAAATCACCATTGGCCTTGTGGTGAAATCCTTGAGTTGTTTCCTTCCTCTACGTCAACTGAGTATCTGTGTAGTGACTGGGTGTATTGATACACCATCCAAAGTGTGATTATTAATGTCACCATGCTCAAAGGGATTTTCAATGTCTGATTTTTAATTTTTACCAAGAAGTGCCCTTTGCGAGGCATTGTAACTTGTTCTGTGTTGTTGAATCTGTGCTTAAAATTCACGAATCGATTGAGGGACGTTACAGATAATTGTATGTGTGGGGTACAGAGATGGGGTAGTCATGTTAACCACTATTATTGAACACAGTTTGAGTCCATGCAATTTATGCGATTTGTTAAGCACATTTTAAATCCTGAACATATTTAGGCTTGGCATACATAACAAAGGGGTTGTATACTTATTGACGCCATATAATTCCACTTTGAGATTATGGGGTATTGTGTGTAGATCAATCTCAATTGTATCAATAAAAACATGTAAGCTGTAACATAACTAAATGTGGTAAAAGGGGTGTGAATACTTTCTGAAGGAACGGTACGTTACGGCTGACATTTATCTCAGGGTTTATGGGATTTGGAAGATGTGTCACTTAGTTTTTTGTTATAACTGAGGGAATATATTTAGCCATGATTCCCTGGCGTAGTTGTAAGGTTACAATTAGGCAAAAACACCACTTGGTGATAGGCACAGTGTTTGGAGTAGAGATCGTCTTGCTGCAACAACAAAAAACATGTTATTAAGGACCTCCGTATGCAATTAATTGTCAGAATAAGCTGCCAACCTAAATGTCAACCACTTTCTTTGAGGCAACCATTCATAGATGCAGGAGCACACTGATAGCCTGGAACGTCATATTGCATCTTCATAAAATGTCGATTTACATGAGAATACTCAGCATTCTGCCTGACAACTTAAAGATAGACCATTGGAGATGGCAGAAGCCCTGTTTGTGTGCTCTCAAAGTGGGAGGGAAAGCCTCCAAGACTTGAACTTAGAGGATAGCTAAAATCCTCTACTCTGATCATCCTTTTGTTTGGGGGTTCAATATGCTGTATGTACGCTAGACTTGCTCGCTCGCTCTCTCGCTTGCTCGTGCTCCTGCTCTCGCTCGTCTCAAACCCAGAGCTCTGTGTCACCTTGTGTTGGCCAAAACAGATGAGATGTGAGGTGCATTAAGCCATGGGCATCTGTCACTACTGGTCTGTACTCAACAGCAGGAGGGCACAGAGACCGAGGAAAACATAAAGGACTCCCAACACAGAGCACATTGGATTAATTATTGAGTTGGTTAGCTAGGCTTTTAATGTCCCAGCAATGTGGGAGGCTGCAGCAGTCACGTGATGTCTGTCCTCTGCGAGATAAAACGTTGCTGATGGGGAGATGGATCCATGTCATTCTACACTGGTAGAGAGGGAGAGAGTCCACTGACGCTAGTAAAAAAGAAAATCTATATATATTTTAAGTATTTGAAAGGATGGATCATGTCACTGTGCTTGTTGATGAAAGTCCATGGGGAAGGTGGGAGATAAAGGTTGACAGTTATCCTGAAATATGGTGGGTCTATGGAGAAGTGACCCGTGTTGTGTGCCTTTCTAGGAGGCGTTCTTCGGTAAGGACCTGTTGGATAAGAGCAAGCAGAGCAGGCAGCAGGCGGTGGAGTCTGGGCTGCTAGAGGAGGGCCAAGCTGGGGCTGGAACCGGGCCCCAGGGGGACAGGAAGCATCCCACCACCAGCATCATGGACCCATCCTCAGATCCCCTGCTCAGTGCCACCTCAGCCTCGTTCAGACCAGACGGACCACCAGGACCACGTATGTACTATGCAGATGGAGGCACAGACGCACGCACACACCACACACACTTGTCCATTGATCCATACCGTGGTTTCTGACTCATGTCTGCATGTCTTCTCATCCACAGAACCCTCTGAGGAACCTCTAGTGGATCTGTCTGAGGTTCTCAACACGGATGCAGACCTCCTGAGGATGCTGGGGAAACAGACCGGTGATTCTGGTATGTCACTGATCTTTTTTTTCCTTTTATTTCACCTTTATTTAACCAGGTAGTCCAGTTGAGAACAAGTTCTCATTTACAACTGCGACCTGGCCAAGATAAAGCAAAGCAGTGCAACACAAACAAAAACACAGAGTTACACATGGGATAAACAAGCGTACAGTCAATAACAGTAAAAAAAAAAAAGACTATATACAGTGTGTGCAAATGGCGTGAGGAGGTAAGGCAATAAATAGGCCATATTGGCAGAGTAATTACAATTTAGCAGATTACCACTGGAGTGATAGATGAGCAGAGGATGATGAGCAGATGAAGGTGTGTAAGTAGAGACACTGGTGTGCAAAAGAGCAGCAAAGTAAATAAAACATTATGGGGGTGAGGTAGGTAGATTGGGTGGGCTATTTACAGATGGACTATGTACAGCTGCAGCGATCGGTAAGCTGCTCAAATAGCTGATGTTTAAAGTTAGTGAGGGAAATATAAGTCTCCAGTCTCCATATAAGTCTCCATATAAGTCTCCAGCTTCAGCGATTTTTGCAATTTGTTCCAGTCACTGGCAGCATAGTACTGGAAGGGAAGGTGGCCAAAGGACGTGTTAGCTTTGGGGATGACCAGTGAGATATACTCGCTGGAGCGCGTGCTACGGGTGGGTGTTGTTATCATGACCAGTGAGCTGAGATCAGAGGGAGCTTTACCTAGCATAGAATTATAGATGACCTGGAGCCAGTGGGTCTGGCGACGAATATGTAGCAAGGGCCAGCCGACTAGAGCATACAGGTCGCAATGGTGGGTGGTATAAGGGGCTTTGGTAACAAAATGGATGGCACTGTGATAGACTACATCCAATTTGCTAAGTATAGTATTGGAAGCTATTTTGTAAATGACATCGCCGAATTCCAGGATCGGTAGGATAGTCTATTTTACTAGAGTAAGTTTGGCGGCGTGAGTGAAGGATGCTTTGTTGCGAAATTGGAAGCCGGTTGTGGATTTGATTTTGGATTGGAGATGTTTGATATGAGTCTGGAAGGAGAGTCTAACCAGACACCTAGATATTTGTAGTTATCCCTGTATTCTAGGTCGGAACCGTCCAGGGTGGTGATGCTAGTCGGGCAGGCGGGTGCGGGCAGCGAACGGTTGAAAAGCATGCATTTGGTTTTACTAGCGTTTTAAGAGCAGTTGGAGGCCACTGAAGGAGTGTTGTATGGCATTGAAGCTTGTTTGGAGGTTAGTTAACATTGTCCAAAGAAGGGCCAGATGTATACAGAATGGTGTCATCTGAGTCGAGGTGGATCAAAGAATCACCCGTAGCAAGAGCGACATCGTTGATGTATACATCTCTGAGGCTGTCATAGTGGGTAGAGTTTACTGCTAGCATGAGATCTCTTTCTGTCTGTCTATTCAAAAGGGCTTTTCCAAGGGTTAGGGTAAGGATAAATTCTCACCATTTATCCTTTACCTCCACTACATTTTTATTCAGCACATATTTGTCACATACTTTTCAAAATTATTTTATTCCTTTTTTAGTTGTTTTATCTTTATTTGTCATTGTTTCAAGTGTGTTTTATTCATTTATTTCCAGTTTGATTTGCTTGCTCTGTCTCCAGTATTCTGTTTTATTCACTCATCTTGTGGCTTGGTTTCGGTTCCATTCCTGCAGGTCTTGATTTTTGCCCTTTCCAGGTCGACTCCTCACCTCCTCCTTTTGGTAAGGGCTCCATGGCCTTAATAGCAATAGTACATTCTCTTTGAGTTACTGTGTGCGCCTGTGCTCTCTGACCCTCTCACGCTACATTTCACCTGGTCTACAATGGCCTCTCACACAAAAGGTTTTCCAATCCTTTGTTTGGTTACAGTTCTGTTTGTGAAGTACAAATTCAAGTCTAATTGACAAACGCTAAAGTGATTCAAATTGTCACCAAAACAAATGGTCAAGGACAGAAACAGCAATTTAGAGGCAGATTATTTGGAGAGAGTGGGAGGCCTTGGTGAGTGGCCTTGCATTTTGTGGTGACAGTGAATGTCTCCGTCTCTCTCGTCCCTGTTCGGTGATTGGTGAAGAATAGGTTCTTAGCAACTCCACTGAGGCCAATAAAATTCTGCATCCTTGGTTCTTTCTCAGTAATCACTACTTTTATGTAACTTAAAATGCACTTAGTATTTCTTCGCCTCAAGAAAAAGCCTTGGTGGCTCATAGTTCGCAGTAGTCGTCCTGACGTTGATGGATGGATGGTTGTAATCTGTTTCTTTGGGAGTAGATTAGATGTATACTGTAATTTCTGGACTATTAAGCGCACCTGAATATAAACCGCACCCACTGACTTAAAAAAAAGATATATGTATTTTGTACATAAATAAGCCGCACATGTCTATAAGCCGCAGGTGCCTACCGGTACATTGAAACAAATTAACTTTACACAGCCTTTAAACGAAACACGGCTTGTAACAAAAATAAATAGGCTTTTAAACGAAACATGGCTTGTAATAAAAATAAATAGGCTTTTAAACGAAACACGGCTTGTAACAAAAATAAATAGGCTTTTGAACGAAACACTGCTTGTAACAAAAATAAATAGGCTTTTAAACGAAACACGGCTTGTAATAAAAATAAATAGGCTTTAACAAAACACGGCTTGTAACAATTTTTTTTTTTTGTTGAAAAATAGCACTAAACAGTAGCCTACCAAGAAAGTCATTGGTCACTATCTTCCTCCTCCTGTGCACTGAAACCACTGAAGTCATCTCCTTCGGTGTCGGAGTTGAATAGCCTCAGAATTGCTTCATCCGATGTTGGATCGCTGCCCTCTTCAACACGCAGCAGTCCAGCCTTTCGAAACCCGTTGATGATAGTCGATTTTTTGACAATGCTCCACGCGGTCAGCAGCTCTATTTCCTTTTCTAACAGCCAGATCGATCACCTTCAACTTTAAAGCTGCATCATATGCATTTCTCCGTGTCTTTGCCATGATGAGGGTGACAAAATGACTAACGTAATCAGAATGATGGGAAGTTTGAGCGCGCTCGATTTACGTCATATTATGTGACGGTGCTCAGTTTTTTGGCGGCATGAATCTTGTGAAAGCGGGAAAAATCCATAAATTAGCTGCGTCATTGTATAAACCGTGAGTTTCAAAGCGTGGGAAAAAAGTAGCGGCTTATAGTCCGTAAATTACGGTAGTAGATTTTAAAGATTAATCTCAAAATATAGTCATCATGAGTAATTCTGCTAAGCGTGCACCGTTGCTTATTATCTTCATTTAATTTGCACACAATGTAGATATCCCCCCCGTAATTCAAATGAGTCGCAAAGCTTATTAGCCAGATAAAGTTCTGATTGCGTCTAGCTTTGAAGTGAGTGGACCATGCATAGTTTTTGATGTGTATTTTTGCTTGTGCGTGTCTCTCTGTGTGTGCTTTCTCAGCTGGTCTGGACATTGGGCCCTTAACAGACCGCTCCCCAGTGCGTGCCCATTCTCAGTCCGGCCGCCGGACTCCCCGTACGCTCCCAGATGAACATCTGGACGGGATCTTCAGCCCAGAGCTGGAGATGGCTGATGGTCAGTACAAGACCTGGTGGTCAACACGTCTGTATTTTAGCCCCTTCATATTCAATTCACTGCTTGGTATAACTCTGATCAGATGAATAATCTGTGTCATTTCTTTTTCTTCTGGCATCAGAATCGATTCTCAGCAAACTATACAAAATACCAGGTTGGTTATTACTCTTTTTTTTTTTTTTATCACTGTATATCGTTTCCCTCATTCAGAGAACCAGGGTTATACAGAACTGAACATTACTGTTGTCTGTCTATCAGTTTGAACTCTATTAGTGTTAATGACTGTCTCTGTTGCTGTGCCCTGTAGAGCTGGAAGGGAAGGACGTGGAGGACCTCTTCACTGCCGTCCTGAGCCCCAGCACCAGCCATCCACCACAGATGCCTCAACCCCACGGCTCACCTGGGGAACCAGGAACCAGCCTGGTACACCCTCACGCAGGTATGACTCTCCTCAGGGTCCTGTAGCAGATACTGGCAGTATTTCGCTCTCCTCTGGCGTTTTGATAAGACTAGTGCTGTTACGGGGACGTATTACTACCACACCAGCATTCACAAGTCATGACCACAGTCAAATGCCATGTGACCGTTTAGTCGCGGCTTCTCAAACTGTGCTCTGATGCCGCTGATGTTCATTAGTAGCCCACAAAACTTGCTGAATGACAGTGGCTAATGGCCTGGTACTCTGCTCTATTTTTCCTCTAATCATTCTGACGTAAATGTAATCGAAAATCCAATCAAACACGTCATGAGAGCCCATGAGCTCATGTTACGCAACATTTATGTAGGCTATGCAAGAATGCAGTTTTGATGGCCTCTATTAAACAGAGTAGAATCCCATCAGCTTTCTATAGGCTAGGGCTGGGCGATAAGTCAATATCAATAATTATCAAGGTAATTACTTCTCTCAATAACGATATAAAACGCTTCGATTCATTTTCGATAATGCCGATATAGAATCATTGGGTACAGCAGTCCATTTCACCTCTGACGCAGGAGGAACATGCGTAGAAGTGACAATATGCACATGGAGAGGTATACGCCCACTAAACACTTAGCACCTCGAGTGATGGAGTAGCCACTATTAACCACGACAAATGAGTGATGTAGGTGAAAACGGGGGCAGTGATGGCCATGGAGAAGGAGCAGCTTCCAACAAATAAATTATTGATAAAAAGGGTTAAACTGTTTCAGTAATTTGGAAGTGGTTTGGCTTTTTGAAGTTCGACAAAGAACAGAGCAATGTTCGGTGCAAATTGTGCCGTAGGCAGGTGACTACGAAGTCTGGTAATACGATAAAACCCTTTTCAACATCTGAAGCCAAATCACTCTTTGGAACATGCAAGAAGTTTTGAGTTTGCGCCACGGTATTGATGAACGTCCGTCAAGCACCAGCCAAACTAGGGATGTTTGTTCCTGACGCAGTCAACACTGACAGCGTTTATGCCCTACAAACAAACATCGAAAAGACCGACATCACAAATGCTATTATGTATTGCATTGCTAAGGACGTACTATCAATTAGCACAGTCGAAAAGGAAGGTTTCAAGAGGCTTATCAATTTAATAGACGCCAGGTACGTGCTCCCTGGCCGCAAACATGGAACAATTTTCCTTAAAGTCTAATTGTATGTGTAGCTCACATAATAAAATAAAAAATGTAACCTTTATTTAACTAGGCAAGTCAGTTAAGAACAACTTCTTATTTACAATGATGGCCTATCAGGGAACAGTGGGTTAACTGCCTTGTTCAGGGTTAGAACAACAGAGTTTTACCTTGTCAGCTCAGGGATTCGATCTAGCAACCTTTCGGTTACTGACCCAACACTCTAACCACTAGGCTACCTGCCTAGTGGTTTGTTCAGGCATTAGGCATACTGGAGTCTGAAGCAGATATGCACCTTTTAAACATTATTTGATTAATATCGTGATAATTATCATTATTGAATGTAAAAATATAAAAAAATAGAAATATTGTGATAATTGATTTGCCATATCGCCCAGCCCTAGCTAGGCCTACTATATTTATTTCTCAACTTTCCTAATATTAGCACATTGCTTCTCTACAACAGGAGTATATTATCAAGGCACAAGGCGAGACCCAGATGCAGACACAGGAGGCAGATGATTGAAGTCTTACAATGTTTATTCATCCAAAAGGAGTAGGCAAGAGAATGGTCATGGACAGGCAAAAAGGTCAAAACCAGATCAGAGTCCTGGAGGTACAGACTGGCGGATAGGCTCTCATGGTCAAGGCAGGCTCTCATGGTCAGGCAGGTTGGTTCAAAGTACAGAAACAGACAAGGGTCAGAACCGGGAGGACTAGAAAAAGGAGAATGCAAAAAGCAGGAGAACGGGAAAAACGCTGGTTGACTTGGAAACATACAAGACAAACTGGTACAGAGAGACAGGAAACAAAGGGATAAATACACCACGTGACTGGGTACTACTGGTAAGCTTCATAATGAAAAATGCTGTGACAGGTGAAATGAGAACGTGATCTCCTAACATATTGCAAAAGTTTGCCGTTATTTGCTTAAAAAAATAACAAAATATTCAAATGTATAAATAAAAAAATCAAGGAAATAGTTTCAACAGTATTGAAAAAAACATCCCATGGCTATTTCCAAATATCCCAGTGTACTGGTATATACGATATACTGAAATCGTTTGGGGAATATATCCTTTCTATTTTATTCAGCTTTGTTCAATTGTATTCTTCATACTATAAAATAATTCCACGGAATTCTAAACACATTCTAAACAAATCTTCTCTGCTAAATGGGAGGTCCTGTAGCTCAGTTGGTAGAGCATGGCGCTTGTAACGCCAGGGAAGTGGGTTCAATCCCCGGGACCTCCCATACGTAGAATGTATGCACACATGACTGTAAGTCGCTTTGGATAAAAGCGTCTGCTAAATGGCATATATTATATTATTATTATAAATGAACTTGTGTAGCCCACAGCCATATGGCATAGCCAGATCAGGGCCTAACATAAGGACAAGTCAGTGTATGCTATTCTGTTCTTCTGAAATAGGCAACATTTTCATCATATATTTCTTTAGACCTGTCTAAAATAAATAATGGATTTTTTGTGATGGTGTAGGTTATATTACAAGGCTATATTAAATTAATTTATTAGACTTTAAAATGTAGATGTTCCAAAGGTCTGCATCATTAGCTTGTAGGCTAAGAATAAAAATATAAACGCAACATGTAAAGTGTTGGTCCCATGTTTCCTGAGCCGAAATAGAAAATCCCAGATATTTTTCAACGCACAAAAAGTGTATTTTCTCAAGTTTTGAGCACAAATTTGTTTACACCCCTGTTGGTAAGAATTTCTCCTTTGCCAAGATAATCCATCCACCTGACAGGTGTGGCATATCAACAAGTTGATTAAACAGCATGATCATTACACAGGTTCACCTTGTGCTGGGGATAATAAAAGGCCACTATAAAATGTACGGTTTTATCACACAACACACTGCTACAGATGCCTTAAGTTTTGAGGGAGCGTGCAATTGGCATGCTGACTGCAGGAATGTCCCCAAAGCTTTTGCCAGAGAATTGAATGTTAATTTCTCTACCATAAGCTGCCTCCAATGTTGTTTTAGAGAATTTAGTCAGTATGTCCAACTGGCCTCACAACCGCAGACCACGTGTAATTACGCCAGTCCAGGACCTCCACATCCGGCTTCTTCACCTGGACTGTCTGAGTGGGGGTCATGTGAAATCCATTGTTTAGGGCGTAATTTATTTATTTAGACTGATTTCCTTATTTTCTGTGTTCCTCAATACTGTTAGCCCGATGAGCTAAAGATTAGGCATTAGTTCAGAGCGCAAATGCAAGTCTTCATGTTTCAGAAGAGGTTGCTCATCACACAAACATCGTTTTCCTACAGTAATGCAGTCCGTTTGATATAATCCTGTTTTTGCATACAGGGAATGCCATGTTTCCACGGATGCCAATGATGAACGGGCTGATGGGACCTAACCAACGATTCCCTCTGAATCCGTCCAATCCCGGAGCAGGACCCTGTATCCCAGACAATTTCTCTCCCCTCCACCGCATGCCTTTTACTGACAATCCAAGGTACTAACTGCAAATCTTACCTTGCTGTGGAAAGCACATAATTATCTGACAAACTGTATTGAACGTTAAGTCATCTCCATACAAACTACTTGGTTTAACCAAATCAAATGGCAAACTTTGTTAGTGACTGTAGTTACCGTAGGGAGCTCTAGTTGTCCACAAAACAATAATAATGATGACTACATGTTGTCTATCACTCAAATCCCTGTACTTGTGTCCTTCCTGCAGGGACAGGAAGTTTAATCAGATGGCCAGAGAGGCGGTGGGTCCGTGGCAGGGGGCTCCTGGTCTTGTTCATGGTGGCCCAGGCCTCACCCCTCCACCTGGGCCCGGGCCTGAGGGAGGTGAGGCGGAGGCCATGTCCAACGCCCAGAGGAGCACACTGAAGTGGGAGAAGGAGGAGACGCTGGGAGAGCTAGCAACTGTAGCCCCTGTCCTTTACACCAACGTCAACTTCCCCAGCCTTAAGGATGAGTTCCCAGGTGTGTGTGTTCCCCAGTCACACCTCTGTGCATATCCAGCAGTTATCATGACTTAATTTACAGTGGAAGATATCAGATGTCCTTTTTGAGCTGCAGTCTGTTTTAGTCATATAAAATGATCTTCTTCCGGCACTCTACAGACTGGTCTACAAGAGTCAAACAGATTGCAAAGCTATGGAGGAAAGCAAGTTCTCAAGACAGGGCCCCATATGTGGTAAGATGCATTTCATTCTGCTTAAATTACTTATTGTCTCCAGTAGACAGACATACATTGAACATGTGAGAATCATGTGAAGATCTCTGTCTCCCTTAAACTTTAGTCTGATGTGGTATTTGTTTTCAGTGTTAACCTCAATACAGAACCTTTCATTTCTGGCAGAGGCCATGTTTTAAAATAATGATAAAATAATGACTGAAGAAATAAAATAAACTATTCGTAATCGTCTCCAAAGGTTTCTATGGCACCAGCTGAAATAATTTATTATGTGTGTGTGTATTTGTCTGCGACTGATTTTGCTCCGCAGCAAAAGGCAAGGGACAACCGGGCTGCTCTGCGCATCAACAAGGTCCAGATGTCCAACGAGAGTCTGAAGAGGCAGCAGTCGCAGCAGATTCCCCTGTCCCAGCATCCTCCCGTCTCACTGCAACTCCCCGACGAGGTGTTTGACCCCAACATACCTCTAGACACAGACTTGCTCTTTAAGGACCCTTTGAAACCCAAAGAGTCAGAGCATGAGCAAGAGTGGAAGTTTAGACAGGTAAGATTGTATTCAGAGAAGTGAGATAGTAGTAGTGTGGCCTGTAGTAGTGTGGCCTGCAGGCAGGTTAGTGTGTGTGAGATGCAACCAGGTGAGATGCAGTTTAGGAAGGCCCCCCCCCAAAAAAATACATTAGTCAAATAGTCTCTTTTTTGTCTTTTTGTAATTTAGGCTGCTAAGCAAACATGCATTGCTTGTGAAGCCACTATTTAATAAACTAAACATGTTTTGCCTTTTCATCCTGTTCTTATGACAGCAAATGAGACAGAAAAGCAGGCAGCAAGCAAAGATCGAAGCCACCCAGAAGCTGGAGCAGGTGAAGAACGAGCAGCTGCAGCAGCAGCAACAGCAGTCAGGCAGCCAGTCGGAGGGAGACGGTAACAACAGCGGCAACCAGAGTCCTTCCTCCCAGCACGGCAGCAACGGCAGCATGTCCCCCATGCAGCACAGCACCGGAGGTAAAGAGGGCTTCCTCCGACCTCAACTGCCAGGGACGCCCACCTCAGGGCCCCCCCGAAGATGTGTTTCTGCGGCCCCCTCCTCCCCCGCCCTCAGGGGGTTCCTCTCAGCCCCAGTCCCCCCCAGGTGTTCTCCCCTGGCTCCTCTGGCTCCAGACCCTCCTCTCCCTGTGACCCTTACGCCAAGATGGTGGGCACCCCCAGGCCTCCAACTCTAGGACCCGGCTCAAGTCGCAGAATGTCCATGGAGTCTGGCAAGTCTCCCACCACTCTGATGGATCAGCAAGATAGAGGGAGGCTCACATCTCCCGCTCATGAGGCTTTTGGTTCGCCCACGTCCATGAGTAGGGAGATGGATCCCTATGCCAAGCCCCCTGACACCCCCAGGCCTGTTGCTGCGGACATGGACCCCTTCCTAAAGCCTATGGGCCCACCCAGAGTCAACCAGGGTCCTCAGGGGAGGCCCCCGATGGGCTCTCCAGTGCGGGGAGACCCTTACTCCAGACCCATGATCCGCCAAGAGGCCTACCAACGGATGGCTCAAAACAGGATGATCCTGTCAGACCCTTACTCCAGACCTCTGTTAGCTCCCATCCCGGGAAGCAACGAGCAGGGCTCAGTTCCTCAGTCTCTATTCAAGACCCCCATGCCTCCGCCCCAGGCCCAGGACCCCTTCAACAGACCAATGGGACACCTGTCAGACAGAATCTCTCAGCAGGGAGACCCCTACTCTCAGGCCTCTCTTACTCCACGACCCCATGACAATTTCACCAGTCCACCCAGGATGGCCCAGCACCATCCCCAGGGCCACCCCTTCCCTCAGCCGGGCCCAATAGCACAGTTACCTAACCGAAACCCTTACGCTCATGCTCCCTCTACCCCAAGGCCCGACCACTTCACATATGACCCCTTCGCCCAGCCCCCTGGAAACCCAAGACCCTCTTCAGACCCCTATGCTCAGATGTCAGGTATCACTCGACCCATGAATGACCCCAGTTGCCAACTTCCTGGAAACAGACCGTTCTTTGAGTCCAGCTACGCTCGACCTCCAGGAACCCCTCGCCCACACGACAACTACGGTCAGTCCTCGGACCCTTACTCCCAGCAGCCCAACACTCCTCGCTCTGGCCCTGGCATGAACCAGTTCCCTCACCCACACCCCCAAGCACCTGGTCAGAGGATGTCCCCCGGGCACTCCGTGGACCCCTACGCCCAGCAACCTGGTACTCCTCGGCCCCCCATGGGAGAGAGATTCTCCAAGTCCCCAGGCAGCCATAGGCTAGCCCCCATGGATCCCTATGCTAGCCAACCTGGAACCCCTAGGCCTATGAGTGGTGACATGTTCTCTCAGACCACCAGGCCGATGCTGAGTGACCCGTACGCCCAGGCTCCAGGAACCCCCCGGCCAGGGATGGGGCCTGACGGGCTGGGCAGACTGCAGGTGCAGAGGCCTGGTCCCTTGGGGAACCAGCAGGACCATTTCTCCACTCAAGGCGTTAGGCCCCAAGACGCTCCCTTCCCGCACCCTGGGTCACAGACACCAACGCATCACGGTGGGATGGCCGATGATGGATTCTCTCCGTCACCGTCCAGACGTCCCAACCAGACGCCTGTCCATGATCCTTATGAGCAGGCACCCACCCCCCCGTGTCCACAGCCAGCAGAAAGACTGGAGATGAAGGAGCAGCAAGGCCAGGACCCTGGAGGACAGCTGCAAAGACCCTCCCAGATGCCTGGAACTTCTGAGGTTCAGAGTGTCTCCCTGGCCGACAGTGAGGAGAGACTCAGACAGGTACGAGGACTGACAGTGTTTTTATTAACTGCTCTTATCTTTATTTAAAGCATTATCTTTCAGAGATTCATTTCATCCGCTTCAGTATTCACTTAAATAAAAAATGTATCCCTTGTCAAGCTGGAAGCCATGGTGTTTAATAGCTTATACATTTCTATCACTTTTAATTTTGCAAACATATATTCAGTAGAGTTCAGATGTGAATTATCTAGGTCTGACTACTTGTGTTTTATTTAGCGTCAACGCATCCGAGAGCTGATCCTGAAGCAGCAGCAGCAGAGGAGTGCCATCCGCCAGGACAACGCTGGTAACATGGCCCCTAGCACCTCTCGACCCTGGCCCCATGAGGGCCACGGACAGCAGTGCGAGATATTCAGTCGGCCCCCTCCACCCTACCCTGGGCCAGGGCCCATGAGGTTCCCTGGACCCTTCCCAGGGGACCAGCGTGGCCCTTTCCCTAATGAGGGCCAGTTCCCCAGAGGACAACATCCTGGGGATCCTAATATCAGACGTCAGGGGCCAAGGTTAGTAACTGGAATTACTGTCCTTAGAGAGGTTACAGTAAACATGTCGTCCCCCATGAATGATATACCTGTACCTATATATATATATATATATATATATAAATTTAATCAACGAATGTCAAGTTCCGTAACTGTTTAATTACATTTCAGTTCATTACTACAGCTTCCGCCTTGTGCCAGTTAGTGTAATTTTGTAAATGCTGGATTCAGCACAGGAATATGTATTAAAATATGTTTATTTTCTATCTCTCAGGTTTGCATTTCCACCTGGTGGGCCGGGACCTCACGGAGGACAGGAGTTCTTCCTCAGAGGCCCCCACCCCATGCAGGATATCCACCCGGGGATGAGACGCTCTATGTCCGTGGACATGGCCAAGTCCGTGGGGGGCAACCCCAACCCTATGGGGCTGCCACAACATTTCCCTCCTCGCGGCTTGCCAATGCAGCAGCACAACATCATGGGTCAGCCTTTCATCGAGCTGAGACACAGAGCTCCTGACAGCAGACTTCGCCTCCCCTTCGGTCCCAACGCCATGGATCAATGTCCCAACATGGATCCCAACCTCCAGCCCCAAAGGCCTCCTGGTTTCATGGGAGGGCCTGAGTTCAGGTTCCCTCCAGGTATGAACCAAGATTGCCCCAGGATGATGATCGGTTCCATGGGGAACCAGCAGGTTGGCCAGAGCCAGCTGTCCTCTAGCATGGAGAACCTCCACCAGCAGCAGCAGGCTCAGATGCAAGGGGGCACCATGCACAGGCAAGCCCAGCTGATGAGGTCCATGAGCCAGCCAGCTTCGAACGAGACCCAGAGTATGTCAGCTCCTTCCATGATGACGCCAGGGCCATCTGTTGGACACACTGATGATCAGGGAGTCTCCATGGCTAACAACCACGATGGAGTGGAGGAGAAACTGGACACCGTCGAATCGGCTGTCAAAGACCTGGAAGACGTGGAGGTGAAGGACCTGGTCGATGCCGATCTGGACAACCTAAACCTGGATCCGGAAGAAGAAGACGGCAAAGACTTGGACCTGGAGACCAACGATTTGCACCTGGACGACTTCCTGACATCAGGGAAGTTCGACATCATTGCGTACACCGACCCTGACCTGAACGATATCAAGAAGGACATGTTCAACGAGGAGTTGGAGCTTAGTGACCACATGGAAGACCACAGTGATGCCTCGGACTTCCAGAAGGCTTTGCCTGAGAAGAGGAACTTCAACTCTAGCTGTGGTGGTGCTGCATCTCCCTTCTCTAATTTAACATCTGGAATGGGGAAGTCAGAGGGAACGGCCGAGAAGTATTCCTCGTCAGCTGACGTCAAACAGGAAGTGAGCTGTAGACAAAGTGCCGCCTCCTCCCTGCCCTCGAAGCAGAAGATCAAAATGGTAGACGGAGACAACCTGTCCCAGGCGTCCAATGACAGGACGGACCAGCAAGCAGACGGAAACCCTAACAACCAATCAGGAGTGCTCTCTGACTCCACCCCAGTCCTCTCTAGCTTACTAATCAAGCAGCAGCCAGAGGACTCCTCCCCTGACAATCAAGGCAGTGGTAACGCTATGGCACAGCCAAACCAAGATGCTCAGAACAACTCCCAAACCATGGATCCCACTACCAGGGGAGAAGGAGAAGGAGAAGGAGAAACATCCATTTCTACCTTTGAGATAGACCAGAGTGGGTTGACCCTGGCTCAGCAGGCCCTGTTGGTCCAGACGTTGGGCCAGGTGGGGCCAGGGGGGCACAGACCCCTGCTGCTGGAGGAGCAGCCACTCCTCCTACAGGACCTGCTGGACCAGGAGAGGCAGGAGCAGCAGCAGCAGAGGCAGATGCAGGCCATGATCCGACAACGCTCCTCCAGTGACTCCTTCTTCCCCAACATCGGTAACTAGATGTTTTTCATTCAGGCTAAATACTTTTATTCCAGTTCAAACAAGTTATTTACCTTATTTTGTATGATAAATAAATAGTATGAATATAAGTATGTAATTTGTCTATAAAATATATCATTG
The DNA here is from genome assembly GCF_021184085.1 of Oncorhynchus gorbuscha. NCBI lineage: Eukaryota > Metazoa > Chordata > Actinopteri > Salmoniformes > Salmonidae > Oncorhynchus > Oncorhynchus gorbuscha. The sequence continues at coordinate 51,838,706 of NC_060180.1, read as the reverse complement.
AGGACATTGGTCTTTAGTAATGGGCAAGTTGCTGACCGCACATCTTTTTTTGTCTGCAGACTTTGACGCAATCACTGACCCTATTATGAAAGCAAAGATGGTCGCTCTGAAAGGCATCAACAAAGTCATGGTTCAAAACAACATGGGAATGACACCGATGGTCATGAACAGGTTTCCACCTGGTGCTGCAGCACCGTGTCCTGAAAGTGCCTCTGCTCCTCCACAGGCCGTTGGACAGGTAACGGAATCGCTTATCACCAAATCAGTTCTCTCAAGTCACCTTTCATACACAAACCATACTAGGAAACACAAATTATAACAACAATTTTTTTGTCTCTTTCAAAACCAGGATGGCAAGCTGACACCCGCGGTGGCAAGGCCCAACCCTCCGAATTTTGGATCAGATTTTGTCAGTAAGTTCATCTTTGATTTACAAGCCAAAGTTCAATAATAATGGCAAAAAATACAATTCTGTCTCCCCCAAGACCATAAGGTGTTTTTAAGAAATGCTGTTTAAAATATGTCATATGAAAACTCACTCTGTTATCTCTCCCTCAGATAATGCTCAGAAGGCTCAGTACGAGGAGTGGCTCCAGGAGACCCAGCAGCTGCTCCAGATGCAGCAGAAGTTTCTGGAGGAGAAGATCGGAGCCCACAGGAAGGCCAAGAAGGCCCTGTGTGCCAAGCAGCGCACAGCCAAGAAGGCTGGGAGGGAGTTTGCTGAGGAGGACGCAGAGCAACTCAAACATGTCACAGAGCAGCAGAGTGTCGTCCAGAAACAGCTGGAGCAGGTAAATGCTGCTGAGGGCACTCTTTCTTTCACCTTTTTCCATCAGCACTTCCTCTCCCCCTTCCACTATCCTCTCTGTTCAACTCTCAAACTGCCCTTGCTTGGAGAGCTATGTTTTGAGCCCCTTGTCAAAATGTTGTTTCTTTCTTCAGTTATTCAGACATTTCAATGCTCCTCATAATGTTCATGAATATGCATTAAATGATGTCAATGAAAACATAACATTTTTATTGTCTGTGTTTGGGTTTGAGATTGTCATGAGTTTGCCTAATTGCTCATGAATTGTGTTTGGTTCTTGTCCTTTCAGATCCGGAAGCAGCAGAAAGAGCACGCTGAACTGATCGAGGAGTATCAAGTGAAGCAGCAGCAGGGTGGCAGTGGCATGCCTCCCACTGTGATGCCAGTGACTGTGCCAGGGATGCCACCAATGCAGGGTGTCCCTGGTGGCAAGGTACCAAGCGGGCCTCCGATGAACCAACAGGCACCTATGAACCCCATGATGCATCAGGTGCCACTACATCCAGGCCAGCCGAACGCCCCTCCACAACACATGCCGATAACCAACCAACCAGGCTGGCATCCTGGAGCTCCCATGCCCATGGGTGGCCCCAATATACCCTCTCAGATTCCCATGGGAAACACAGCTCAGCAGCCCTCCCAGATGCCCCAACAGATCCCCATAGAAAACCAACCTCCGACTCAACCCAGTGGGGTCACAACCCCACAGGGCTCTGGTCTGAAGTTTGACGACAACAACCCATTCAGCGAGGGCTTCCAGGAGAGAGAGCGGAGGGAGAGGCTGAGAGAGCAGCAGGAGAGGCAGAGGGTCCAGCTGATGCAGGAGGTAGAGCGCCAACGGGCACTGAAACAACGCATGGAGATGGAACAGCAAGGCTTGCTGGGGTCCGACGGGGGGAACATGGCGCCCATCTCTCAGATGCCATTCTTCAATGCCGAGCTGCCCCAGGACTTCATGCAGCCACAGAGGCCACAACTACCACAACAGCAGCAGCAGATGGGACCAATGTTTCCCCAGCAGCAGTCCATGCAGTCCGGGATGGGCTCTCCTCCTGCGGTCTACATGCAAGGCGGTGACCGGAGGGCCATGATGAGTAACGGTATGCTTCCTCAGGACATGGGGCCTGGAGGTTTTGGGCCTGATACCATGGGTCTACAGGGTGCTAACTTCTCCCAGGGTCCACTCAGACCCAGGAGGTTCAGCGGGCCAGGTATGATGCCTCAGATGCCTGGAGAAGGCCCCCCGTTTTGCGGAGACTCCTCCACCACACCCCTGCCTTCCAACTTCCCCGGATCGGGTCAGTCTCTGATCCAGCTCTACTCCAACATCATCCCGGAAGAGAAGGGGAAGAAGAAGAGGAACAGAAAGAAGAAGAAAGACAACGATGACGCAGATTCCATTAAAACCCCGTCCACGCCGCACTCTGACCTCACAGCACCTCTGACACCCTGCCGGTCGGACACATCCTCCACACCCACCAGGAACAACGCCCACCTCTTCGGGGACCAGGACCTCTCCAGGTCCCCCTTACTGGGCTCCTCCACCTCTACCCACAGCCACTCTGAGCTGGAAAGGCAGCTCTCTGGAGGAGGCCTGGGGGTGGGTGGTGGGCAGCCTGGAGGAATGAGCAGCATCCCATCAGACGTCGCCAGGGCCCAGGCTCTGGAGCAGGAGCGTATCCTCAGCAACATCAAGCTGGAGCAGACTGAGAGCACCGAGTGCGCCTCATCCGACATGTGCTCAGGGATGGGCATAGTAAAGGAGGAGGGTGGACCTGCAGCACAGAGCCCCTTGCACGGCGGGGGAGCCAAGGGGGAGTCTGGGGGTAATAACGAACTCCTCAAACACCTGTTGAAGAACAAGCAGACACCTCTTAATGGACCAGGGCTTCCCCACCAACGGTCAGACGAGAGCCTGAGGTCTGAGGAGGAGGAGGTGGCTACGGACTGCAAGGCCCTGCTGCTGAGGCAGAGCTCCATGGACAGCAATGGGGTGAGTTTCACTGTCTGGCAGATAAGGCACGGCAGTGGAGGCTGGTGGAGGCTCATTGCAACAGCTGGGATGGATTGAATGGAACAGTTCCTTTCCGTTCATTACAGTGATCCTGTCCTCCGATTTCTCCCTCGACCAGCCTCCATTGAGTCAGTGATCGCTAGCTTGCTATGTAGGTAGATGAGCAGCTAGTGTGAGTCAGAGCCAAGCCAAGCAGGCTCAGTGAATCAGTCCGATCGGTCGTGTCTCTCGCTGCCTGCGACAAACTGCTGTGAGTCATAGGACTCAGTATTTTAGGCTGAGTCATGATTGATTAAATGTTTTTTGAAAACACTCAGACATTCCCAAACGGCTGAAGAGTTGACATTTGACAATTTATTTATTTTACAGTTGTGATCCTCCTTGATGTCATGTTTATTTATTTTTAGAGATATTGTTGTGCTTGGCCATGAGAGCGATCCTGCTGTCTTATCAGTTCCTTTGTTAAATGGACAATAAAGTAATCTTTATCTAACTTCTCCCAGGCGTATTCAGACGGACAGATGTCTGGCCTGCCAGAGTTCCCAGGACCGCTGCTAGCAGGACAGGAGAAAAAGAAAGGCAGGAACAAGAGGACCCCCAAGGGAGGGGAGAGGCCTGCCTCTCGCTACAGGAAGAGGAAGAAAGAGGGGGAGGAGAAGCAACTGGTGCACTGTAGCACAGATGCACTAATGACCCAGCTAAAACAGGTAGGGGATATACCTAAACATCACATAACACTAGGGAATATGTAGTCCGCGACAGAAAAGAAGCCCATGATGAAATAATAAAAGGAGCACTGTTGATTCTCTAAACACACTTCAGAGTATAGACTGCTTCTTACACCGGTAGGGCACATTCATCATGCAGGAAGACTACATGTACTCACATGTATCTCACATTAAGGGGAGGTGAATTCTCCCTTCAGATATATTTCTTTACACTATTCAATCTTTAGCAATGCTGTTATGCATTGACCACAGAGCTAACTAATTACAGATAGGATAGGATGGTGCCCCTGGTGTGTGTATGCTGATACCATTACATGTTTAATAGCCACACACACTACATGACCAAAAGTATGCGGAACATATCATTCCAGAATCATGGGCATTAATATGGATATATTCCCCCCTTTGCTGCTATAACAGTCTCCACTCTTCTGGGAAGGCTTTCCCCTAGATGTTGGAACATTGCTGCTGGGACTTGCTTCCATTCAGCAACAAGCATTAGTGAGGTCGGGCACTGATGTTGGACCATTATGCATTGCTCGCAAGCGGCGTTCCAATTCATCCCAAAGATGTTCATTGGGTTTCAGGTCAGGGCTCTGTGCAGGCCAGTCATGTTCTTCCACACTGATCTCGACAAAGCATTTATGTTTGGGACCTTGCTTTGTGTAAGGTGGCATTGTCATGCTGAAACAGGAAAGGGCCTTCCCAAACTGTTGCCACAAAGTTGGAAGCACAGAATCGTCTAGAATGTAATTGTATGCTGTAGCCCGAACTATGAAAAACAGACCCAGACCATTATTCCTCCCCCACCTTCCTTGACAGTTGGAACTAGTGTTGGAGTAGGTAGCGTTCTCCTGGCATCCGCCAAACCCAGATTAGTCCGTCGGACTGCCAGATGGTGAAGCATGATTCATCACTCCAGAGAATGTGATTCCACTGCTCCAGAGTCCAATGGTGGCGAGCTTTACACCACTCCAGCCGACACTTGGCATTGCACATGGTGATCTTAGGCTTGTGTGCGGCTGCTTAGCCATGGAAACCCATTTCATGCAGCTCCCGATAAACAGTTGTTGTGCTAACGTTCCTTTCCAGAGGCAGTTTGGAACTCGTAGTGAGTGTTGCACCCAAGGACAGATAAAACTGATAAAACTGACTTGTTGGAAAGGTGGCGTCCTATGTCGGTGCCACATTGAAAATTCACTGAGCTCTTCAGTAAGGCCATTCTACTGCCAATGTTTGTCTATGGAGATTGTATGGCCGTTTGCTTGATTTTATACACCTGTCAACAATGGGTGTGAGTGAAGTAGCAGAGTCTACTAATTTGAAGGGGTGTCCACATACTTTTGTGTATATATAGTGATTATGGACTAGCAAATTATGCCCCTCCCCTCATGGTTCTGTTCATTCATTAAGTCTGATCATATAATGTCTTCATAAATGGCTGTATTTAAATGGGTAGAAACTACACAGTTTGATTGCGTACTGCTATCCACAGTTTGATGGCATAGAACCATATATGAAATGTAGAAAATGATCATTCATTGAATCGAATTGTCGTTGAATACTGGGTGCTGCTACACCATACTTGTGCATCTCATTGATAAATGAGACATAAATTATGTTCTTCTTACCAAAGGTTATTATAAAACAGTCAACCAGCTCTTTAGAGTTACAATTTACTCGGTGCTTTGTCAAAGTTAAATTACTGTCATTTTGGTAAGTAATTGCTGTCACAATTTTATTCCCATGTGGGAAGAATAATTTTAGAAAATGAATTTAATGGGAAATCTAGGCTTTCAAAACCCACTTCAATTAGAAATACCCGATAATCGCTGTAAACCATAAACAAGGACAAATTACACACAGACTTCAACTAAACATATAGCCACCACAGCAGAGTTGAAAATGTGAGTAATACCTCAGGCATGTTAATTGGAGTGGTGCTATTTGTGTTCATATATCTGAGGTAATTATGGAATTTTGCAGGGAGTTTTACACCACCAGAACATTCCTCTCACTTCACAGACAGTGCCTTCATAAAGTATTCATACTCCTTCACAACCCTGAGTCTTTACATGTTGTAATTGATGCCAAAGGTAATTCGAACTGTGAGTTTTTCTGTGTACATATCTAAGAGCTTTGCAAACCTGGATTGTACAATATTTGCATGTTATTCTTCTTAAAATTCTTCTTAAAATTCTTCAAGCTCTGTCAAGTTGGTTGTTCATCATTACTAGAAAGCCATTTTCAAGTCTTGTCATAGATTTACAGGCCGATTTGAGTCAACTGTAACTCGGCCACTCAGGCACATTCAAAGTCACCTTGGAATATTTGGCTTTGTGTTTTTGGTTATTGTTCTGCTCAAAAGTGAATTTGTCTCCCATTGTCTGTTGGAAAGCAGACTGAACCAGGTTTTACTCAAGGATTTTGCCTGTGCTTTGCTCTAATCCATTTTTTTTAAATCCTAAAAATCTCCCTAGTCCTTGCCGATTACAATCATACCCATAACATGATGCTCGAAAGTGTGAAAAGTGGTACTCTGTGAGGTGTTGTTGGATTGCCCCAAGCATAACACTTTGTATTCAGGAGATAGTTAATTTCTTTGCCGCAGATTTACTTTAGTGCCTTACTACAAACAGGATGCATGTTTTGGAATATTTTTATTCTGTACAGTCTTCTTTCACTCTCGTTTAGGTTAGCATTGTGGAGAAACTAATGTTGATCCATCCTCAGTTTTCTCCTTTCACAGCCATTAAACTCTTAACTGTTTTAAAGTCACCATTAGCCTCATGGTGAAATCCCTGACTGGTTTCCTTCCTCTCCGCCAACTGAGTAAGGAAGGACACCTATAGTTGAAGTCGGAAGTTTACATACACCTTAGCCAAATACATAACTCAGTTTTTCACAATTTGTGACATTTATTTTAAGAATGTGAAATGTCAGACTAATAGTAGAGAATTTCAGCTGTTATTTCTTTCATCACATTCCCAGTGGGTCAGAAGCTTACATACGCTCAATTAGTATTTGGTAGCATTGCCTTTAAATTGTTTGGCTTGGGTCAAACGTTTCCGGTAGCCTTCCACAAGCTTCCCACAATAAATTGTGTGAATTTTGGCCCATTCCTCCTGACAGAGCTGGTGTAACTGAGTCAGGTTTGTAGTTCTCATTGCTCGCACACACTTTTTCAGTTCTGACAACAAATGTTCTATAGGATTGAGGTCAGGACTTTGTGATGGCCACTCCAGTACCTTGACTTTGTTGTCCTTAAACCATTTTGCCACAACTTTGGAAGTATGCATGGGGTCATTGTCCATTTGGAAGACTCATTTGTGACCAAGCTTTAACTTCCTGACTGATGTCTTGAGATGTTGCTTCAATATATCCATATCATTTTCCTGCCTCATGATGCCGTCTAGTTTGCGAAGTGCATCATTCCCTCCTGCAGTCAAGCAATTTGTAAGTCGCTCTGGATAAGAGCGTCTGCTAAATCACTTAAATGTAAATGTAAATGTCAAGCACCCCCACAACATGATGCTGCCACCTCCATGCTTCACGGTTGGGATGGTGTTCTTCGACTTGCAAGCTTCCCCCTTTTTCCTCCAAAAATAACAATGGTCCTTATTGCCAAACAGTTATATTTTTGTTTCATCAGACCAGAGGACATTTCTCCAAAAAGTATGATCTTTGTCCCCATGTGCAGTTGCAAATCGTAGTCTGGCTTATTTTATGGCGGTTTTGGAGCAGTGGCTTCTTCCTTGCTGAGCGGCCTTTCAGGTTATGTTGATATAGGACTCGTTTTTACTGTGGATATAGATACTTTTGCACCCGTTTCCTCCAGCATCTTCACAAGGTCCTTTGCTTTTGTTCTGAGATTGATTTGCACTTTTTGCACCAAAGTACGTTAATCTCTAGGAGACAGAATGCGTCTCCTTCCTGAGTGGTATGACGGCTGCGTGGTCCCATGGTGTTTATCCTTGCATACTATTGTTTGTGCAGATGAATGTGGTACCTTCAGCCGTTTGGAAGTTGCTCACAAGGATGAACCAGACTTGTGGATGTCTATATTTTTTTTTCTGAGGTCTTAGCTGATTTCTTTTGATTTTCCTATGACGTCAAGCAAAGAGGCACTGAAGTACATCCACAGGTACACCTCCAATTGACTCAAATTATGTCAATTCGCCTATCGGAAGCTTCTAAAGTCATGACATGTTTTTCTGGAATTTTCCAAGCTGTTTAAAGGCACAGTCAACTTAGTGTATGTGAACTTCTGACCCACTGGAATTGTGATACAGTGAATTCTAAGTGAAATAATCTGTCTGTAAACAATTGTTGAAAAAATTACTTGTCATGCACAAAGTAGATGTCCTAACTGACTTGCCAAAACTATCATTTGTTAACAAGAAATTTGTGGAGTGGTTGAAAAACAAGTTTTAATGACTCCAACCTAAGTGTATGTAAACTTCCGACTTCAACTGTGTATTTTTGTAGTGTATTGATACACCAACCAAAGTGTAATTAATAACTTCACCATGCTCAAAGGGATATATTATATTCAGTTGCATAAAGGTTAAAGGAAATGCAGGCAGGCACCACTTTACTACAAGACAAAACAGCTCAGTCAATCAAGCCTGATGGTCTTGTAGGTTTAAAAGCGAAGCTTGCTTTCAAATAACATTTTTTTTTAAGTGCTTAAAGGTAATGTAATGGGATAATGTCTTATTGTGGTGGGTGTAGAATCCAATACAGTAGAAATCGCAATATGGTGGAAGCACATCCTCAGAGTATGACTTACATGTATGCTGTTTGAGAAGGTTTGAATCCTAAGCAACCTGCCTACACATTGTTTGCAGTACAATAGACCAAAATGGACCATAATGGCACGACGGGTGTGCTTGCATAACTGCAAGTCTTGCTGGTTTAAACTCTGGTATGCTGCCCTCTAAAATCAGTTTTGAACTAACTAGATTGCTGCAGTCTTACATTGCTTTGAATGGGAAGTCATAATTTACCAAGTTTTAACTCAGTTTGACTTTGAAGGTCTTAGCTCAGCCTCTGAATTTCATAGTCTTTTAATCTTGTTTCTAGCCTTAAGGGTTACGGTGTTATGCAACGCTATACACTACCGGTCAAAAGTTTTACACATTCAAGGGTTTTTCTTTATGTTTACTATTGTCTATATTGTAGAATAATAGTAAAGACATTCAAAAATATGAAATTACACCTATGGAATTATGTAGTAACAAATCAAAATATATTTTATATTTGAGATTCTTCAAATAGCTGCTCTTTGCTTTGATGACAGCTTTGCACACTTGGCATTTTCTCTACCAGCTTCACCTGGAATGCTTTTCCAACAGTCTTGAAGGAGTTCCCACATAGGCTGAGCACTTGTTGGCTGCTTTTCCTTTTCCACTCTGCTGGTCCGACTCATCCCAAACCTCAATTTGGTTGAGGTTGGGGGATTGTGGAGGCCAGGACATCTGATGCAACACTCCATCACTCTCCTCGGTCAAATAGCTCTTACAGCCTGGAGGTGTGTTGAGTCATTGTCCTGTTGAAAAACAAACAAGTCCCATTAAGCCCAAACAAGTTGGGATGGAGTATCGCTGCAGAATGCTGTTGTAGCCACGCTGGTTAAGTGTGCCTTGAATTCTAAATAAATCACACACCATGTAACCAGCAAAGAAACCCCACATTATAACACCTCCTCCTCCATGCTTTACGGTGGGAAATACACATGCAGAGATCATCCGTTTACCCACACCGCGTCTCACAAAGACACGGCGGTTGGAACCAAAAATATCAAATTTTGTACTCCAGACAAGTACAAATTTGCACCGTTCTAATGTTCATTGCTCGTGTTTGTTGGCCCAACAAGTCTCTTCTTCTTATTGGTGTCCTTTAGTAATGGTTTCTTTGCAGCAATTCGACCATGAAGGACCGATTCACAAAGTTTGCTCTGAACAGTTGATGTTGTGATGTCTGTTACTTGAACTCTGTGAAGCATTTATTTGTGCTGCAATTTCTGATGCTGGTAACTCTAATGAACTTATCCACTGCAGCAGAGGTAACTCTGGGCCTTCCATTCCTGTTGCGGTCCTCATGAGAGCCAGTTTCATCATAGCGCTTGATGGTTTTTGCGACAGCACTTGAAGGAACTTGAAGTTTTCCATATTGACTGACCTTCATGTCTTAAAGTAATGATGGACTGTCGTTTCTCTTTGCTTATTTGAGCTGTTCTTGCCATAGTATGGACTTCTTTTACCAAATAGGGCTATCTTCTGTATACCACCCCTACCTTGTCACAACACAACTGATTGGCTCAAACGCATTAAGAAGGAAATATATTCCACAATAAAACTTTTTAAGAAGGCACACCTGTTAATTGAAATGCATTCCCAGTGACTACCTCATGAAGCTGGTTGAGAGAATGCCTAAAGCTGTCATCAAGGCAAAGGGTGGCTATTTGAAGAATAGATTTTGATTTAACACTTTTTTTGGTTACTACATGTGCTATTTAATGATGTGTTGTATATGTTATACATGATGTGTTATATGTAGTTACTACATATGTGATATGATGGTAGGGAGATAGGAATTGAAACTTTCAAATTCAACCAATCCCAACTATTGTCGCGACTATAATCATCATTAGCTCATTCAAACCCTCTCCTTTCCCCAGGTTGTTGCTGTAAATGAAAATGTTTTGTGTTTATTAGGTGTCAAACAGAAAAAAATACCTGAAACAGGGAGGGACTATCTGGATGTGATCCAATAAAAAAAATGTTTAAAAAAAGGTTCATTTAAAAAAAAAAAAAGTTTAGCTACAGTGTGCTCTACTGAATGTAAACCGTGTAAAGTAAGGATTAAGTAAATAAATAGTTAAACCTCATGTCTCTTCCTCCTCCCTTTTTCTCCCCTATTTCCATTCCTCTCGCTCTTTCCTCCTACAGCAGCTGTCCCTTCTGCCCCTCATAGAGCCCCTGATAGGTGTCAACTTTGCCCACTTCGCCCCCTATGGCAGTGGCCAGCTCAACGGGGAGAACCATCTGTCTGGGACCTTCGGCAGCGCCGCTCTGGACGGAGTCTCGGACTACTATTCCCAGCTAGCCTACAAGGTGAGGCCTTAGCTCCAACCACTAGGCGTGGGCGGTATACCCTATATACCATATACCGGGGTATATGGAAAAGGCCACTGGACATTTTTTCAATTGTGGCTACTTTTTAAGTTAAAAAAAAAAACGTCGTGGTGTTTGTTTACAAGCAGACAACTAGCGATCGGAGCCTTGAGTCTCTCACTCTTGTGCAGCATCCACCAGGTGATCTAATTATAGTATGGAATCTACAACTAAATGTGTGCCAGCTAGATATCTGATAACAATTAAGTTAATTGTCTAAAATGTGCTAAATACTCTGCATTTGTGCATTTCGTTAGCTAATTAGCAATCTGATTAAGTGGTTAGCTGGCTTCTTCCAAAATCAAGCATTCTCTTGGTAACAGCATTGAATCCCCTCCTGGATCAAGAACCTTGCTGGCTAATATTTGCTTTGTGCATGCAGCGAACTATGAGTAGCATTGTTTAGTTACTTGTATACTTCAGGTCATAAACTGTACAAAATGTTCAGTGTGCTCATTAGCATTCTACGGGATTTTACATGTACTTGTTAGCATCGCTAACCTTCCGATTACAGAGTATCAGTGGGGTTTGAAAACAGCGCCGTTATTACAGAATATCCCGGTATGGCACAATGTCGGTATGAAGATATGACTGTCTGGATACCGCCCAAGCCTACCAACCAAAGTTAAATATTTTCCTCTTAATTTAAAATACCACTCTTGTTTTTATATTCAACTGGACTTTGAATGAGCTAAGTGGAGATGGAGTGATCCTACGCAAGCATGTACTGCATACTGTATGTGCTGAAGGCTGTGGCACTACCCACTAGACCAGCCCCAGGCACAGGTTTTATTAATATGAAGTTGAAGGATGCCTTTAGTGCCTTTTTGAAGCAGTGATTTGTGGTAGCACGAGACCACTCTGCCATATGCCAGATCCCTCCCTGTTGTAGTATGGTGACATGTATTCCTTGGGTTGTTTATTCAAAGCAGAACAATCTGAGCAACCCCCCCACCCCGCCGGCTTCCCTTCCTCCGACTCCTCCACCTGTGAACCGACAGAAGATGATCAATGGCTTTGCCACTACAGAAGAACTGGCCAGCAAAGCTGCTGCTATGGGTGAGTACTGGGACAGGGTTCAGGGGTGACTAGGGTTTAATGGCATATTCCTGTGTTTCTCATGTATAGTGTCATGCTGTGTATTGCTGTTAGGACCCTAGACATAGCATTCCTAGAGTAGACACTACCGTAGACATAAAGCCTAACTCCTAGAACAAACATTTACATTAATGTGAAGTGATTGTATTTCTATGGTTAGGACCAATCTGAATGTCTCATTCATATGTTCCTCTTCAAGTGTCTAAAGGTCTGGTCCCCAAGCCGCTCCATGTCCCATTCAGGACTGAGGAGGACCTGCTGGCCCGGGCCATCGCTCAGGGACCTAAAACTGTGGATGTGCCTGCCTCCCTCCCCACGCCCCCTCACAACAACCAGGAGGAACTCAGGTAAGGAATGTCTCTGCTCACCAGAACAGAGAAATTAGAAGTGATGTCTTTGGTTATGCTTGCATGCTTTACATCAGTCTTAAAGACGCCATATTACCTTATAAACTTGTCATTGTGAGTAGAGTATATTCTGTAAATACTTGGCCACAAAATGATTTCACAATGTTCTCAGTTTAGGAAATCCTGATTAGAATTGTGAATGCAATGATTGATTTTTTTTTGTGTGTAAATCCTAACATTTTTTAAATCTCAAACAACCCCCCTCTCTCTCTGTCACAGCAACAGGCTGGGACAAGAGCATTGTAAGGATCGGGACACACCAGACAGTTTCGTCCCGTCCTCGTCTCCTGAAAGTGTGGTTGGCATGGAGATCAGTCGCTACCCAAACTTGTCATTGGTGAAGCAGGAGCCTCGGTCCCCCTGTCTCTCCCCCGTCCTCCCCATGCTCCCAGCACCCTGGGGGAAAGGTAACATGTTGGTCATTTGTTTAAACTGGCGATAAACTGGAAACAGAGATGTGCCTTTCTAACTACTATATGTACTCCATCCTCAATCAGGTTATTTATAAAGCCCTGTTTACATTACGTTGTCACAAACTGCTTTACAGTATCAATGACAGGACTAAGTATTAATGAAATATCCTTTCAAATATTTTTCCGGGTGTGTCTATTACTTTTCTTGTAGTGTTAGCGGTTAGGCTGAAGACTGAGCTCAAGACGGAGCCTTCTGGGATGTTCTTCGGCTCCCATTTTGGCCCAGCATCTAACGACGCTAAGCCAGGCCTGGTGTCTGTAGCCATCACCCTGAGACCAGCTGCCGCAGAGGTGAGGGTTCTGTTGGCTTCAGTTCCTCCTGCTCTCAGAGAATGTCACCATGGGGGAAATGGTTTAGATCCTTTTATTTTTATTTAAGCGCTTGAACAATGTAGTTCGTGGAGTAGTTTTATTCCCTTTTTTCCCCTCTCAAATGCACCTCAGTTCTTTCACTACTGTTGTGATATGTTAGGATTCAAATCTCACCCGGCTTAATTGTAGAAGCTAAAGCCAATTCTTTGTCTGCCAATCATGCACTGCTCTCCATCTCTGCCATTGGCTTTTGAGTGGCAATAGTTGTTACATACATTTTTACGACATTGTTTTTCCCCCTCCCAGAATGTCACTGGTGTGGTAGCAGCCATCTCAGATCTGCTGTGTGTGAAGATCCCCAGCAGCTATGAGGTCAGCAGCCCCCCTGGCCCAGATAGGGGTCCCCTGGCCATGCTCAGCGGCCTGAGGGGGGGCCCCCAGGGAGATCTTGAGCACCGGCGGCCGGGCGCCCCAATGATATACCCGGGCCGTGGTGGTGCTGGTGACATGGGGGGCCCGCACCCTCAAGGAGCCCCAGGCCAGCTCATTAGGTCCCGAGGAGGTGGAGGACAACAGCAAGGGATGATGATGCAACAGCAGCAGGGACATCCGCAGCAGCACATCCGCTTCCATTCTGACGGATCAGGTGAGAGACTGAGCTACATCCCTGCACCTTATTGCCCCCTTATGTCCAAATACTGACATAACAGGGGAGATGTTTCTGCTCGTGTGCTTGTCTTGAAATGAGACACTGACAATTCATGTCCATCCAGACCAATTTGTTTGTTTTTTAGACTTATTTTTTCTGATATGAATAATATATTGTTTTTTTAAACACGACGTCACTGCACCTGGAAGTGCACAAGACAACAAATCCATCTCTATCTAATTGTTTTCCCACTCATCGTCCATCTGCATACTTAGCCTCTTTTAACAATGTTTACAAACGGTCCGTTTCTTCATCCAGTGCATCTTTATCCTTCTGTCTGCAGCCTAAAGGCTGTGTGTATCTGGCCTACCAGGGAGTGAGGGCTGTCCATATTGATCTCACACAACGATCCGCTCCGCTAATAAAATTGACTAATCATCCTTCCTTGGCCTAGTGCACACACACACACGTACCTGCTTAGTGCTGCTGTCAAAGTGTCAGAACACGGGCTTAATGAATGGTCAGTTTGCCTAGAGTCATAGATGCAAACAGCCAGATGAACAGGAAAATGGACACCCCTGGTGTTAATTGTCTTGGCGGGCTTATAATTAGGAGCTGTTTACCTCCTGACCAATTGTGTGGTTCATCTAAGACAATTAGCATCAAAGTATGACGAGCTGCCTTCTAAAATGTTGTGGCGAGCTGCCTTCTAAAATGTTGTGGCGAGCTACCTTCTTAAATGTTGTGGCGAGCTGCCTTCTAAAATGTTGTGGCGAGCTGCCTTCTAAAATGTTGTGGCGAGCTGCCTTCTAAAATGTTGTGGCGAGCTGCCTTCTAAAATGTTGTGGCGAGCTGCCTTCTAAAATGTTGTGGCGAGCTGCCTTCTAAAATGTTGTGGCGAGCTGCCTTCTAAAATGTTGTGGCGAGCTGCCTTCTAAAATGTTGTGGCGAGCTGCCTTCTAAAATGTTGTGGCGAGCTGCCTTCTAAAATGTTTGTAAAAAATCAGGTGCTTAAAATGTATAGCTTGTCCTAAACAAGACCGCAGCAGACCGCCCCTCATTTATTTGACGTAATAAACCCATTCCTCCTCTGTAAGAGAAACAAATATATAAATAAACAACAAATTATCCCTGAAATGTTCCATATGCGCAAAAATATTATTTCTTTCAAATTTTGTACACAAATTACATCCCTGTTAGTGAGCATTTCTCCTTTGCCAAGATAATCCATCCACTTGACAGGTGCGGCATATCAAGAAGCTGATTCAACAGCGTGTTCATTACACATGTGCACCTTGTGCTGTGGACAATAAAAGGCCACTAAAATGTGCAGTTTTGTCACATAACACAATGTCACAGATGTCTCAAGTTTTGAGGGAGTGTGCAATTGGCATGCTGACTGCAGGAATGTCCACCAGAGCTGTTGCCAGAGAATGTAATGCCTCCAACTACCTTTTAGAAAATTTGGCAATGCGTCCAACCGGCCACACAACCGCAGACCACGTGCATGGCGTTGTGTGGTTGAGCAGTTTGCCAATGTCAAAGTTGTGAACAGTGTCCCAAGGTGGTGGTGGGATTATGGTATGGGCAAGCATAAGATATAGACAACGAGCACAATTTCCTTTTTATTGATGGCAATTTGAATGCAAAGAAATACCGTGGACAGATCCATTGCCCATTTTGTTTTTAAGGTATCTGTGACCAACATATGCATATCTGTATTCCCAGTCATGTGAAATCCATAGATTAGGGCCTAATGCATTTATTTCAACAGAATGACTTCCTCATATGAACTGTAACCCAGTCAAATATTTAGAAATTGTTGCATGTTGCATTTTTTATGTTTTTATTCAGTATAATAGAGCTGAGCAAAGCCATGCAGTGCTGTGCTGTGCTGCTCTGGCCTGTTCAAGCATCTACTGTTGTAGGAGCTGTGTCTTATTTGAGTACTGTTGCTGTGCATCAGGTCCAGCTGCAGTCAGAGGCGCCCATCAGAAAGCCCCCGGCAGCCCAGGCTCCAAGCCCCAATGGTGCTGTCATTGCAAGGTGGTGGTGCTGGGAAATGGAGTCTGCAAGTCAATCAAAGACCTTCCAGTGCACAAACAGGTAACGTACGGCCAGCGCTTTCATGGGGTCAAGTTGTGCTACGTGTTTATCCCGCTGAACTCCATACGTTGCAAAGACTGTTCGTCTATTGCGATACATAGAAACATCAATCTTGTGGCGATCCACATCAGATAATCGTCTCTATATCAATCTCATGGTCCACATGATCTGTCAAAAAAGATCATTTGATCAATTACCTTGTTGGATCTGACCCAATCAAGCTATGATCTATATGA
Source organism: Oncorhynchus gorbuscha (assembly GCF_021184085.1). NCBI lineage: Eukaryota > Metazoa > Chordata > Actinopteri > Salmoniformes > Salmonidae > Oncorhynchus > Oncorhynchus gorbuscha. The sequence goes on along the minus strand of NC_060180.1, from coordinate 51,822,697 downwards.
ATTGGTTAACTATCTTCTTGGTCAACTCAGTAAAAGCTCTCCTTTCCACCAGTCAGCCGTGGATTACTGTTGCATTAGTCTGCCCCCCCCAGGAGGCAGGAGAGCACAGACAGGCCATGGCTAGAGGCTCAGACCTCACTTCAAACGGTAGATTAATCCACATTATGCCCTTAGGCACACACACAAGCATGAATGCAAACACACACACACACATCCAAGAACATTATGTCCATACACACACGTACTGTAGAGCTTCTAATTATGCTAAACCCCCCCCCCCCCCCCCCCCTCCCCCATTGTAGTGAAATCTATCTCAGTGCAATTAGTGGGTTAAGCGGTAGCATGCCCTTAGACTGCAGTCTGGGGAGTTCACAAATGGTTAAACCCTAATTCATCTGAATATTGGAGCTGTTTGATTTAATAACCCCTTTTAGTATCGATAATGGTTCATGTATAGAAATTGATTTGACCTTTGATGTCTCACTTTGATTATGAGCTTAAAGGAATAGTTCTGGATTTTGGCAATGAGGTCCTTTATCTACTTCCCCAGTCAGATAAACTTGTAGATACCATTTTTATATCTCTGCATATAGTTTGAAGGAAGTTGCTAACTTGCGTAACAATTGCTCGTGAAACTACATCTAATTTCCTTCATACTAGACGCAGATACATAAAAATGGTATCCACAAGTTCATCTGACGCTGGGGAAGTAGACTAGATTAAAGGGTTTCATTGCCAAAATCACAAACTATCCCTTTCTTTCTCTCTTCTTCCTACAATTGTAAAGTAGCTTTGTGTCCCTGAAGTGTGGATAAATATAATGTATTATTATTATCTCATTCTCTCTTCCTCACTCCGTCTCCTGACATGCCTTTCTTCTCTCTTCAGGAACAGGAAGGTCTGTTGCGTTCCGAGGGAAACTTGGTATTCTGCAGCCACAGCTGCTTCCTCCTCTACTCTGCCTCCACCTCCTCCTCTTCCACCTCACAGGCCAGAAATACTACAGATACTAAGGTTTGTTTCTATTGATTCCCGAAGGCAATTATTTTTTTACTTTCTTGACCAGTGTAGGTCATCCGTGTACAGTACTTGTTGTATCCAGTTTTTCTACCGGTGTGTCATAAATGGTCAACTTTTATTATTTACTGCAGGACATTAAATTATTGTCATTCATGTCTTCTGCAGGACTCGGTGGCCCTCCTGTCTCCAGACTCAGACCAGAAAGAGAGCCTGTCTAAAGCCCACCACCAGTACAGCAACAACATGTCCTCTCTGGATGTCCACTGTCTGGCCCAGCTCCAGCCCAAGCAGTCTCCTCCCTCTACCCCACCCATTCCCTTCCCCCCAGCCAGTGACACCCCTAAGACCCCTAAGACAGATGTCAAGTCAGACACCATCAAAGTGACTGTGAAACTGAAGGCGCGGGGCCCCAGGGCTCACCAGGAGGGCTGGCACCAGGGGAAGAGACACAAGGGTCTCCGCTGGAGGAAGTGGACAGTGCAGGTGGTGGTGCCTAGAGGAAGCTCCCAGCTCCCTGACGAGAACCAGATAGACGAGCTGTTGAGGAAGCTGGGAGCGTCTCTCCGCCCCGGGGCCAGTCTCAGGGACCAGCGCCGCTGCTGCTTCTGTCACCAACTAGGGGACGGGGTCACCGACGGCCCTGCCCGTCTCCTCAACCTGGACCTGGACGCGTGGGTGCACCTCAACTGTGCCCTGTGGTCGACAGAGGTAGGTAGCCCAGAAGTCAAGTGAGGTGGTGGACTGGTGACCGCAAGGTTCATGTCCTCGGTCGGTCGTAAATAAATAAATAAGTGGGGGGGTGGGCAGAACTGGCTAAAGGGGGGAAGACTGCTGGTTTCAGATCTTAACTGCCATACCAACCACTACAATTGTGACCCTTTTATTAAAGTTGTGTTGTGTGTGTATTATTAACATTGTTTTGTTGTGCAGGTGTACGAGACGCAGGCAGGCGCCCTGATCAACGTGGAGCTTGCGCTGCGACGGGGTTCAGCGGTCCGCTGTGCATACTGCCAACAGATGGGCGCCACCAGCGGCTGCCACCGCCTGCGCTGCACCAACATCTACCACTTCACCTGCGCCCTGCAGGCACACTGTACCTTCTTCAAGGACAAGACCATGCTGTGCCACGCCCACAGGCCCAGAGGCTCTGGCTCCGCCCACGGTGGCTCTGGCCTCGTCCTGGAGCACGAGCTGCGCTGCTTCGCGGTGTTCCGCCGCGTCTACGTCCAGAGGGACGAGGTGAGGCAGATGGCCAGCGCCGTGCAGCAGCCCGAGCTGGGATACACCTTCAGAGTGGGCAGCTTGGTGCTCCACGCCGTGGGTCAGCTCACCCCGTCCCAGATGGCCGCCTTCCACTCGACCTCCGCTATCTTCCCCGTGGGCTACGAGGCCTGCCGCATCTACTGGAGCATGCGCCATGGCAACCGCCGCTGCCGCTACCTGTGCTCTGTGGAGGAGAGGGAGGAGCAGCCGGAGTTCCACGTCCGCGTCATCGAGCAGGGATACAAGGACCTGGTCCTCACTGACTCCACTGCCAAAGGTGGGCAGGGATGGATTTGTGTTGGGGCTCATTTAGATTAGGCTTGTCTATTGAAGGTGGGCTGGGCTAAATGTTTTGTTTTAGGGCTGGTTTAGATTAGGCTTGCCTTGTAAGTTGGCTAGCTAGATTGGTTTTATGACATGCTTAGATATAGCCTTGTTTATGGCTGTAGCCTCTACCATTCATGTATCTGGGTTGGCTTGGACTAGGATGTCTTGTTCAGTTTGCTTTTCAGATTCTCTTCTACTATTGTAAATGTGTTCTGTAGGAGTTCCTATAATATATTATGATACATAACCCTGCTGTTTTCCTGTCTTTTCAGGAGTGTGGGATAAGGTCCTGGGACCCGTTGCTGACAAGAGGACTGAAATAGGAACTCTGAAACTCTTCCCTGTCTATCTGAAGGGAGAGGACCTGTTTGGACTCACCGTCTCTGCAGTCACCAAGATCACTGAATCGGTTTGTATCTGTTCTCTGTTGTATTAAATTCAAGCAATTCCGATTTATACTAAATGATCAATGCTCGAATGGTACTATAGATGTCTAAAGCTACCTATTCAGATGAGCGACTGTTAAAATGCTCACACCATACTACACTGAACAAAAATGTAAATGACACATTTAAGCGTTGGTCCCATGTTTCATGAGCTGAAATACAATCATTTTACGTGCGCACAAAAAGCTAATTTCTCTCAAATATTGTGCTCAGATTGTGACCAGATAACCCATACAGCTGGCAGGTGTGGCATATCAAGAAACTGATTAAACAGCATGATCATTACACAGGTTCACCTTGTGCTGGGGACAATAAAAGACAACTCTAAAATGTACAGTTTTGTCACACAACACAATGCCACAGGTGTCTCAAGTTTTGAGGGAGCGAGCAATTGGCATACTGACTGCAGGAATGTCCACCAGAGCTGTTGCCAGAGAATTGAATGTTCTTTTCTCTACCATAAGCCCACTCCAACTTCGTTTTAGAGAATTTTGCAGTACATCCAACCGGCCTTTCAACCGCAGACCACTTGCGTGGTGTTGTGTGGGCGAGTGGTTTGCTGATGTAAACCGAGTGCCCCATGGTGGCAGTAGGGTTATTGTATGGGCAGACCATAAGCTACAGACAACGAACCCAATTGCATTTTATCGATGGCTATTTGAATGCACACAGACACCGTGATAAGATCCTGAGGCCCATTGTTGTGCCGTTCATCCGCCGCCATCACCTCACACGACCACATGTCACATGGATCTAGCCACAATTCCTGGAAGCTGAAAATGTCCAGGTTCTTCCATGGCCTGCATATTCACCAGACATGTTTAGGATGCTCTGGATTGACTTGAATGACAGCATGTTCCAGTTCACGCCAATATCCAGCATCACAGCCATTGAAGAGGATTGGACAACGTTCCACAGGCCACAATCAACAGCCTGATCAACTCTATGCGAAAAATGTTGAGCTGCATGAAGCAAATGGTGGTTACACCAGATACTGACTGGTGATCTGATCCATGCCCCTACCTTTTTTGTTTAGGTACCTGTGACCAACAGATGCATATATATATATATATATATATATATATTGCCAGTCATGTGAAATCCATAGATTAGGGCCTAATAAATGTTTTTAAATGTGCTTATTTTCTTTAATGAACTCTAACTCAGTAAAATCTTTGAAATTGTTGCATTTTACATTTTTGTTCAGTGTATATATTGTAGACTAAAGGTCGACCGATTAATGATTTTTCAACGCCGATACCAATTATTGGAGGACCAAAATAAGCCGATACCGATTAATCTGACTATTTTATATATATATATATATATATATATATTTGACAATTACAACAATAATGAATGAACAATGAACAATTTTATTTGAACTTAATTAAATACATAAATAAAATAAATTTATTCTCAAATAAATAATGAATCATTTTCAATTTGGTTAAAATAATGCAAAAACAAAGTGTTGGAGAAGAAAGTAAAAGTGCAATATGTGCCATGTAAAAAAGCTTACGTTTAAGTTCCTTGCTCAGAATATGAGAACATTTGAAAGCTGGTGGTTCAATATTCCCAGTTCTTTATTATTCCCAGTTAAGAAGTTTTAGGTTGTGGTTATTATAGGAATAATGATGCGTAGACTATTTCTCTCTATACCATTTGTTTTTAATATACAGTCGATTTTCAACCACTCCACAAACTTCTTGTTATCAAACTATAGTTTTGGCAAGTTGGTTAGGACAAGTTAAACAATTTAAAGGCAATGCTACCGAATACTAATTGAGTGGATGTAAACTTCTGACCCACTGGGAATGTGATGAAAGCAATAAAAGCTGAAATAAATCTCTACTATTATTCTGACATTTCACATTCTTAAAATAAAGTGGTGATCCTAACTGACCTAAGACAGGGAATTTTTACTCTGATTAAATGTCAGGAATTGTGAAAAATGTAGTTTAAATGTATTTGGCAAAAGTGTATGTACACTTCCGACTTCAACTGTACCTTTTGACTATTGGATGTTCTTATAGGCACTTTAGTATTGCCAGCCTAATCTCAGGAGTTGATAGGCTTGAAGTCATAAACAGTGCTGTGCCTAAAGCATTGCTAGTCGCTGATGGCAAACACAGTCTAGTGCTATTTGAATGAATCCTTACGAGCCTGCTGCTGCCTACCACTGCTCCATAAGACTGCTCTATCAAATCATAGACTTAATTATAATATAATAAACACAGAAATACGAGCCTTTGGTCATCAATCTGGAAGCTATAATTTTGAAAATAAAACATTTATTCTTTCAGTGAAATACGGAACGCAAGGAAAGTAACACAATTTCCCTAGTTAATGTTGTCTGCTAACATGCATTTATTTTAACTAAATATGCAGGTTAAAAAATATATACTTCTGTCTTAATTTTAAGAAAGGCATTGATGTTTATGTTTAGGTACATTTGTGCAACGATTGCTTTTTTTCTCTCGGCGTTGTGCTTTTGTTAAATCATCACCCGTTTGGCGAAGTTGAAGTAGGCTGTGATTCGATGATAAATTAACAGGCACCGTATTGATTATATGCAACGCAGGACAAGCTAGTTAACCCAGTAATGTCATCTACCATGTGTAGTTAACTAGTGATTATGTGAAGATTTATAGTTTTTATAAGATTTGTTTAATGCAAGCTAGCAACTTACCTTGGCTCCTTGCAGCCACAAAGTCCTTTTGACCCTGCGCTCGCATAACAGGTGGTCAACCTGCCACACAGTTTCCTTGTGGATTGCAATGTAATCGGCCATAATTGGCAGATTACAGATTGTTGTGAAAACTGCCGATTAATCGGCCGGCCTCTGTTGTAGTCACTGAAGTGAGGAGGAGTGTTCGTCTCATTTCCCTGTGCTGCTGGTTGTGTTCCAGCTCCCAGGGGTGGAGGCCTGTGACAGGTACACCTTCCGTTACGGACGTAACCCTCTGATGGAGCTACCCCTAATCTTCAACCCTTCTGGCAGCGCCCGCGCCATGCCCAAAACCAGCTCCCCATTCACTGCCGTTGTCATAAGGTATTGTGGAGGAATTAACATTTGTTTCAAGTCTGTGGATGTAATATACTTAGCACAAGTTATCTTTATAACAGAATACACACACACACATTCACTCCTATAGGCCCCAGCCAGTGTCCAGAAACACCAGTACCACCTCCAGGTGTCAGAACACAGCCCAGGGGGAGGGAGGCGTCCCCTACACCAAGCCCCCCACTGTGCACCACAGGTCCTCTCAGTACCGCTGGATGAAGAGTGAGTGGAGGGCCAACGTCTATCTCGCTGCTTCCAAGATCCAGGTGGGTCTAGGGGACATGATCCTCTAATTTCAGCACTAGGCCTGGGCTGTGAGGGGGTGCATGCTACGCCACTGCTTATAACTAAGTTAAGAGCTGTGAAAAGTATGTTCTTCCTTTCAAATTCCCTCTATGTAATTAGACCTTCAACCAAAACCAAATATGAGATAAAGTGAACCTGAGTGAACAAATAACACAACAGTTCCATATTTATTTCATAAACAAAGTTCTGCAACACCCAGTGCCCCCTTAAACTCAGTAACTGGTTGTTCCACCTTTAGCTGCAATGACTCCAACCAAACACTTCCTGTAGTTGTTGATTAGTCTCTCACATCAATGTGGTGGAATTCTGGCCCACTGTCCCATGCAGAACTGCTTTAACTCAGCGATTATTTGTGGGTTCTTTAAAGCATGAAGTCAGGTTAGGTCTGAACTTTGAATAGGCCATTCCAAAACTTGAAATGTGTTACTTTTTAGCCATTTTGGTGTTGCATAACTTTGTTAATTAAATAAGTATCACATTATTCTATTTGAAAACTCTGGTTCCTTCTATCTAACTTTAGGGTTTGTTGAATATGTGCTTACATAAAGTGTAAAAAATATGCAAATATTAGAAATAGGGCAAATACTTTTTCACGGCACTGTAGATGTGCCAAATAAGATCAAGCTTCTTGATCACAGCAGAGACATTCAATCCCCTGCGAAAAGCTGCGAACATTTGCATCAATTCTAACAGGTTTTAAGTAGCAGATGGAATATAAGACTGAAGTATGACAGCATGAGAGTAAAGGGACTCTTACTGTTGAACGTACTGTAGACACATTTTCTGGTTGTGTCCACAGGGCCTGGGTCTGTATGCTGCCAGGGACATAGAGAAGAACACCATGGTGATTGAATACAATGGAACCGTCCTCCGCAACGAGGTGGCCATCAAGAAGCAAAGGACTTACAAATCTCAGGTGCAAATCTTCAAAAAATAAAAATACTTAAGGCTCTAGTATCTGTACTTACTGTGTTGTGAAGGCTGAATAATATATATTTGCTGTATTCTCTCATGTGATGACTGTTGGTCTAAGTGATTACTTTCACCTCTGCAGAATCGTGGAGTGTTCATGTTCCGCATCGACAGTGAACGTGTTGTTGATGCCAGTCAGACAGGAGGTCTGGCAAGGTAAGCATAATTGTTTTACGTAGTCAATTTCAACCTGATTCACATTCTAACCTTACCTGATTAATTTGTCACTTCAATGTTAGGATGTTTGCAATAATTCACAGGGCTCAGTATGTACAGTACAGTCGTAAAGTATTCAGATCCCTCGACTTTTTCCACATTTTGTTACGTTATTGTTTTTTCTCATCAATCTACACACACACACACCCACACACACACAAAAAAACTTTCACATTTACTTAAGTATTCAGACCCTTTACTCAGTACTTTGTTGAAGCACCTTTTTTGTCACCTCCCTGACCAAGGCCCTTCTCCCCAGATTGCTCAGTTAGTTTTTCTTCCTCATCAATCGACACACAATACCACAATTCATGCTATCCAACATTTCTGAATCAATTAGGTCCACTATTGCTCGTAATGATTTGTACAGCCTTTCACAAAGGTTGATTTAGCAGAGATGTGACCATGGCACTAATTTAGCTTTTATTAAAAAAGGTGAGGATGCCACCAAGTGTTTTCATTATCGCCCCCTATCTTTTATAAACACAGATATTAAGCCGTTTTCCTGAATGTTGTCATCTTATCTCGATTTACCCAAATTGATCCACTCGGACCAAAGCGGGTTTGTTAAAAAGCGTTTATCCTCGTATAATCTCCATCGACTATTACATATCTTAAATGCTTCATCACAAACAACAGCTCCTTGGGATGTTTTATCTCTCGGTGCAGAAACAGCTTTTGATAAACTAGAATGCTCATATCTGGCCTATTTTGGAACATATGGGAATTGGCTCAAGTTGAATTCATATGATTAAAGTACTTTATACAATGGGTGGGTCTAATCCTGAATGCCAAGAAATTTATAAACTTGATCTTCACTATAAAAACCATCTTGACATTATCTCACATTTCTTTTATACTAACATTTAGTTTTCAACAGCAGAGATTTGTAATTTGTATAAACCTTGCTGTCTGTCTTTGACATTTGCAACATTGTTTCAATATTAATTTGCAACATTGTTTCAATATTCAAATTTGATCTCCAGCTGTCCTACAGTAATGAACGAGTCGGGATGAGACAGACGGGCAGTGTTTCTCAGCCAGTCAAAATCATGAATCGGCTGGCTTCATTTTTATGGATATATATATATATATAAAGAAATGTCAATTGGAAAAAGGTGGAACGAAACGAAGAGCGGCTACTGTAGTTTGCGGTCTTTCCAGCTTCAATTTGAAGTGATTGTGTTACTGTAGCTGTGTTGTTGGCTAGCTCCTCTGAACAACAGCGTCCTGGCGAGTGAGCACATTTTCTATGCCAGGCGAAATAGTGCCTCATTAGGTCATCGTTATGGATTTATGCAAATAAATGTCACTTGAAAACATAAACAAATGCAAATGCAACTCATCTTTTTAAGTGGGAGAACTTGCACAATTGGTGGCTGACTAAATACTTTTTTGCCCCACTGTATATATAACATTTAAGTAATAAAACAAATATAATGTATACATATTTACGCTGTAGCAATAATAAATGTCCATGGGTTGTGGTTGGGGGGGATCTGCAAGGGGGGCAGATGGAATATCAAGGACCCGAATGTTTTGAGAACATTTCAAGATTTGAAAGATACATACACATTACCAGGCAACTCCTTTTTTCTACATTTACAACTGAGGTCATCTATGCTGGCCTATGGATTCCCTTGGGAATCCCAACTACCAACCCATCCAATGATTGCATTCATAAATAAATGATCTAGACTCTATAATATTAAGGACTGATCTGTGTAATATATAAACAATTTTATATATTATACAGACAAAATACAACAATACAAAAAACTAAGCTTGTTCTGGGCTAGCCATTAAAATATGGTCCACAGATCTAATTTAATCTTACCCACGCTTTTAACTGGAACAGAATATGGAAAAATATGACCTTAGCATCCCGTAATCAGAACCATCAATTTATACATTTTAAATTTGTTCAGACTGTATTTAACACCAAGGAAATGTTTTACAATTAAATTGGCCCCAACTCCCCAACTGTTCATTGTGTCCCCTAAATCAGGTAGACACATTCCTTTTATATGATGTGGGAGTATCCTGCAGTTAAATTGTACTGGGGCAAAGTTACAAAATTAATTTAGAAGTGCATGAATTTAAATATTCAATGCTTTCTGTCTTTAGTTACTTATTGATAGCCACCTTGAATATCTCAATCAAAAGATGAAGATTACTGTAGGCAGGCTGATGCAAATAGTTTTTGGGCTCTAAGATGGCAACCACCTCACTGTCTCCCATTTAACCAGTGGATACAGTTACTATTAGAAGTTAAGACATTAGAATTATCGACAGTGAGAATGAATGGTGCTAGTCAAGGAACAATTGGGGGGGGTGAGTTAGGGTTTCCTTTGTATGCTTTTATTTGTTTTTGAAAAAAAAAAAAAAATGACTGAACTAAATCAAAAGTTGGTCACAAGAACATATTGCGTCATAATGTGCTGTGTTTGTTTTCTTATACAGGTACATCAATCACTCTTGTGCCCCGAACTGTGTTGCTGAGGTGGTAACCTTTGAAAGAGGTTATAAAATCATCGTCACCTCCAACCGCAGAATCGAGAAAGGAGAGGAGGTGTGTTCTTTTTCTTTTCAATTGGAAATCTCCTACTATGCTATGAGTGACCTTTGCATTGTCATCACTATTTTCTCTGCATTATTTTCCAGCTGTGTTTTGACTACCAGTTTGACTGTGTGGACGGCCAACACAAGATCGCCTGTCACTGTGGAACAGCGGACTGCAGGAAAAGGATCAACTGAAAAAGAAAACAAAAATGACAACAAATGCATTCCTTTCCATATTATGCAGATGCCCTGATCTCTGTGTAGACAGAGAGGTGCTTCAGGCTGTCCTTTCTTAGAACGAGTGGAAGACCTGAGTTAAACCCTGAGAGCGATGCATGGATGGAGTCCCATGTTTGGAAACAGACTGAAGATGGACAAGAGAGGACTTAGAAAGAGGTGAGCAGGAAGAAGCAACAGCAGATAGACGTGTGATTTGTGCCATATTACATGAGGCTGGTTTTATTGCAAGGCCTCTGTCAACGAGTGGATGCGTCTGTGTATTAGTGAGATGATATACAATAGGGTGCAGAAGAGAATCCACCAGCGAATGAGAAGAGAGCACTGTGTGGGTCACGGACCTTATTGGTAGTTAAGGGCAGGCCCTTTTGTTTAAAATTTTAAATGTAAAACTGTTTGACTAAATGTAGAATTCACTGAATGGGGAATGTACAGCAATGACTACAGCGAAGGGAATATTAACTTGCACTAAAAAAAAAAGAGACACGTACACACAACTTTAAGATACTTGATTCCATGAGTCAGTTTTATCATAGGTTTCTGTCATGTGATTTGAGTGAAATTCGAGAGGACGTTTTGTATTTATTATTGAGTGAATGAATTTTATTGTCAAAATGACGAGACAGTAAAACGAAGGCTAAACTGATAGTTTTCTGAAGATTGAAGAAATGCTCTTACTTTTGTACAAATGTATATAAAGAAAAATATAGGAATAACTGACCAAATACTACCTTAACCTTCTCGATGTTTGGGTGTTTTTTTTTGTCATTGCAATTTATTTAAGAAGGATGTCATGATATCAGTTTGAGAGTATATATTATGATTATTCTGTACAGAATTTGTAAAATAACCACAATAATTCAAAGTATTTTTGGTTTATTAAAAGTATGGTATTGTAGTGTAGTGTTTTTGTGATTTACACATACTTTGACCACTCAAAAAGAAATATTTTTGGTGACTAACGAGTGTAGAAAAGAGTCATTGGTTACAGAATTTCAAAATGGGAAAGACATCATTCTGACATCTTTGCTGTTAATCAGGTTTGATTTTATAGAACTGTGAATAAGGTTTTTAAACCACCCAAACACAATTTTAACTTCTTTTTAACCCAAATAGGCATAGGAATACCACCTTGTTTTTGTGTTGTTCTTTTACATAGAAATTGTGTACAGATGTCCAATAACATTGCTTACTGCTTCAGGCGATTTGAAATTAAGGTGTACTGGAAAAAAAAAATCATGTTTCTTGCAGAGGAAAAGGTTGGGACATTTGGTGGTGCTATATTTTGAAAAGAGAAATGTATCTGATATGGACACTTCACAAGCCACTTACAATAGTTAGAAAATGCAAGATGTTTTGCGTGCACAATTTCAAGTCGACTGTAAAATTTTGGAGACAGTCTTAGAACTTGTAATGTATATGGCATGTATTTTTTTAACTTTCCGAAGACTCAATTGTATATATTTTCTCAATGAATGGTTGTAACAAAATGATTTCTTGGATATTTTTCTTCTCTTGTATAAAATGACATCATCCTGCCAGTGTGTTTGTGCTACATTTTTCTTGGTCCTGTAAAGTAGTCAATGTTTTTTGAAAACAGCCTTTTGGAGTGTACAGAGTAATGAGATTTGGAGTTTGTGTAATTGATTTTAGAAGCATTTACAAAATAAACTATTTTACATCTTAATTATTTGTTGTGTGCCGTTTTGAAATCACACACTTCTTACTGACCCATTGGACTGAACCCACTGGAGTAGAGTAATGTAGTTCACTGCTCAAGAAAGACACCCACTGGCCAAATAAGGTAACTTAATCAAATACAATTGTATTTCGTACATGCTTCATAAACAACAGGTGTAGACTAACACTGAAATGCTTACTTACAGGTCACATCACTAATGCAGAGTTAAAGAAATAGTGACACAAGGAATAAATACACAATGATTAACTAATAAAAATAACATGGCTATGTACCAGGCTCGAGTCAATGTGCAGGGGTACAAGGTAATTGAGGTAGGTAATGTACAGTGCCTTAGAAGTATTTTCTTGATTCCAAATGGATAAAAAAATCTCACCCATCTACACACAATGCCCTATAATGACAAAGTGAACACATTTTAAGAAATGTTTGCAAATTTATTGAAAATGAAATGAGTAATTTAGATAAGTATTCACACCCCTAACTTGATGTGTTAAAATCACAAATTGGCAGTGATTAAAGTTGAGTCTTTCTAGGTAAGTCTTAATAGCTTTCCACACCTGGATGGTACAATATTTACTTATTTTTCTTTTTAAAATTCTTAAAGCTCTGTCAAGTTGGTTGTTGATCATTACTAGAAAGACATTTTCAAGTCTTGGTAAGCATTGTGTTTTAGGTTAAAAGGTTCATTTGTCTCCCAGTGTCTTGAAAACCTGGTTCAGTCTGTATTCCATCTGTGATTGCCTGTGCTTAGCTCTAATCTGTACATTTTTATCCCCCAGAAAACTCCCTAGTTCTTGCTGATGAAAAGCATACACTTAACATGATGCTTGAAAATATGAAGAATGGAACTCTGTGAGGTGTTGTTTTGGATTTGAACCAAACATAATGATTTGTATTCAGGAGATAAAGTTAATTTCTTTGCAAAAATGTTGTCAGTTTTACTTCAGTGCCTTATTGCAAACAGGATGCATGTTTTGAATAATGCTATTCTGAACAGGCTTCCTTCTTTTCACAATCATTTAGGTTAGTATTGTGGAGTAACTAGAATGTTGTTGATCCATACAAAGTTTTCTCCAATCACAGCCTTTAAACTCTGCATACACATCCAAAGTGTAATTCATTTAATTAGACGTTTTGCATATCTGTTAGTAAGCATTTGTCCTTTATCAAGCTAATCCATCCACCTAAGATATGGCTTTTCAAGAAGCTGATTAAACAGCATAATCGTTACACAGGTACACCTTGTGCTGGGGACAATGAAAGGGCAGTCTAAAATGTGCAGTTTTGTCACAACGCAATGCCACTGATATCTCAACTTTTGAGGGAGCATGCAAAGTGCTGTTGCTAGAGAATTTAATGTTAATTTCTCTGCCGTAAGCCACCTCCAACATTGTTTTAGAGAATTAGGCAGAACATCCAACTGACCTCAACCGTAGACCACGTGTAACCACGTCAGCCCAGGACCTCCACATATGGCTTCTTCAGCTGCGGGATCATCAGACCAGCCAACCGGACAGCTGATGAAACTGGGTTTGCAAAACTAAAGAATTTCTGCACAAGCTGTCCGAAACCGTCTCAGGGAAGCTCATCTGTGTGCTCTCGTCGTCCTCACCAGGGTCTTGACCTGACTGCAGTTTGCCATCGTAACCAACTTCAGCGGGAAAATGCTCACTTTTGATGGCCACTGGCACGTTGGAGAAGTGTGCTCTTCACGGATTAATTCCAGTTTCAACTGTACTGGGCAGATGGCAGACAGAGTGAATTGCGTCGTGTGGGCTAGTGGTTTGCTGACATCAACGTTGTGAGAGTGTCCTAAGTTTGGTGGCTGTGGGGTTATGGTATGGGCAAGCATAAGCTACGGACAACGAACACAATTGCATTTTATTGATGGCAATTTGAATGCACAGAGATATCGTAACGAGATCCTGAGACCCATCTACCGCCATCACCTCAGGTTTCAGAATGGTAATGTACGACGGCCCCATGTCGCAAGGATCTGTACACAATTCCTGGAAGCTGAAAATGTCTCAGTTCTTCCATGGCCTGCATACTCACCAGACATGTCACCCGTTAAGCCTGTTTGGGACGCTCTGGATCAACAAATACAACAGGGTATTTCAGTTCCCACAAATATCAATTAACTTCGCACTTAGCCATTGAAGAGGAGTGGGACAACATTCCAAAGGCCACAATCAACAGACTGATCAACTCTATGCGAAGGAGATGTTTTGCACTGCATGAGGTAAATGGTGGACACACCAGATGCTGAATGGTTTTCTGATCCACGCCCCTACCTATTTTTCCATGACCAACAGATGCATATTTGTTTTCCCAGTCATGTGAAATCCATAGATTAGGGCCTAATTTATTTATTTCAATTGACTGATTTCCTTATATGACCTGTAACTCAGTAAAATCTTTGAAATTGTTGCATGTTGTGTTTATATTTTTGTTCAGTATATGATGGTCTGCTTAAAACAAGTTGGTATTACAGACCGGGTCAGGGATAAAATGTCAGTGAAGACACTTCACCCCCCCCCCCGGCATTTTTCCTATTTTGTTGCCTTACAAACTGGAATTCAAATGGATTTGGGGGGTTTGTGTCATTTCATTTACACAACATGCCTACCACTTTGAAGCTGAAAAATGCTTTTTATTGTCAAACTTGAGCGTGCATAACTACTGTATCCCCCCTCCAAGTCAATATTTTGTAGAGCCACATCTAGTCACTGGGATTTTTGCCCATTCTTCAAGGCAAAAGTGCTCCAGCTCCTTCAAGTTGGATATGGGTTCTGCTGGTTCTTTAAGTCATACCCCAGATTCTCAAATGGATTGAAGTCTGGGCTTTGGCCATTCCAAGACATTTAAATGTTTCCCCTTAAACCACTCACGTGTTGCTTTAGCAGTATGCTTAGGGTCATTGTCCTGCTGGAAGCTGAACCTCTGTCCGTCTCAAATCTCTGGAAGACTGAAACAAGTTTCCCTCAGGAATTTCCCTGTATATTAGCGCCATCCATCATTCCTTCAATTCTGACCAGTTTCCCAGTCCCTGCCAATGAAAAACATCCCCACAGCATGTTGCCGCAACCACCATGCTTCACTGTGGATGGTGTTCTCGGGGTAATGGGAGGTGTTGGGTTTGTGCCAGACATAGCATTTTTTTTAAGCAATGGCTTTTTTTCTGTCCACTCTTCCGTAAAGCCCAGCTCTGTGGAGTGTATGACTTAAAGTGGTTCTATGGACAGATACTCCAGTCTCCGCTGTGGAGCATGTGTAGCTCCTTCAGGGTTATCTTTGGTCTCTTTGTTGCCTCTCTGATTAATACCCTCCTTGCCTGGTCTGTGAGTTTTGGTCGGCGGCCCTTTCTTGGCAGGTTTATTGTAGTGCCATATTCTTTCAATTTTTTTATAATGGATTTAATGGTGCTCCGTGGGATATTCAAAGTTTCTGATATTTCTTTTATAATCCAACTCAGATCTGTACTTTGTACTTTGTCCCTGACCTGTTTGGAGAGCTCCTTGGTCTTCATAGTGCCGCTTGCTTGGTAGTGCCCCTTGCTTAGTGGTGTTGCAGACTCTGGAGCCTTTCAGAACAGGTGTACATATACTGAGATAATGTGAGAGATCATGTGACACTTAGATTGCACAAAGGTGGACTTTATTTAACTAATTATGTGACTTCTGGAGGTAATTGGTTGTAACAGGTCTTATTTAGGGGCTTCATATCAAAGGCGGTGAATACATATGCATGCACCACTTTTCCGTATTTTATTTATTTTTTCCTTTCACTTCACCAATTTGGACTATTTTGTGTATGTCCATTACATGAAATCCAAATAAAAGTACATTTAAATTACACGTTGTAATTTGAATACTTTTGCAAGGCAATGGTCTTTCTCACATCGGCTACAGAGAGCGAGATCCCACCGTCATCTTTAACAGCTGGTGCTCTCATGCATGGTTCAGTCTTGCCTCAAAGCGAGCAAAGGAGGAATTTAGCTCATCTGGTAGGCTTGCGTTGCTGGGCAGGTTGCGGCTGGGTTTCCCTTTTTAGTCAGTGATAGTTTGCAAGCCCTGCCACATCTGTCGAGCGTCAGAACCGGTGTAGTAGGATTCGCTCTTAGTCCTATATTGACACTGTGTCTGTTTAATGGCTCATCGGAGGTCGTAGCAGGATTTCTTATAAGCGTTCGTATTAGTGACCTGCTCCTTGAAAACAGCAGCTCTAGACTTTAGCTCAGTTCGGAGGTTCCTTGAAATCCATGGCTTCTGGTTGGGGTATGTGTGTATGGTCACTGTGGGGATGACTGTCAATACACTTATTAATGAAGCCTGTGACCAATGTGGTAAACATCCTCAATGTTATTAGATGAATCCCGGAACATACTCCAGTCTGTGCTAGCGAAACAGTCCTGTAGCTTAGCATCCACTTTATTTGACCACTTCCGTATTGACACAAACCCCCCCAAATCCATTTGAATTCCAGACTGAACCATGTCACTGGTACTTCTTGTTTGAGTTTTTTCTTGTAAACAGGAGGATAGAGGTATGGTCTGATTTGCCAAATGGAGGGCGAGGGAGACTGCAGCTCCACCATATAATTAATGACAAGACAACAGATACGAATATCATCAACAGAAGTATGGCCTGCCATGAATAGTGTTTAAATCTATAAACAAACTGCAACAAGAGCTGTTGGATGTTTCTGCAAAAGCACTAGTGTAATGGAAACCAATTAGATGAAGGGAACAAAACCTTCTCTCAGGAGAGGGAGAGAGAGAGAGCAAGGACCAGAGCTGAATGGGAACGGATGACTCATGGCTCACGCATCATCCGCATAAGCACCAGATGGACTGAGAAAGATGGCCTAAGAGATCTGCCTCGCTATTCAAATGTTACACTCTTAGAAAAAAGTTGTTACATAGAGCCTAAAAGGGTTCCTCAGGAGAACCCTTTGAAGAACCCTTTTGGTTCCAGGTAGAACATTTTGAGTTTCATGGAGAACCTTTTCCTCAGAGGGTTCTACATGAAACCCAAAAAGGGGTTCTACCACGAACCAAAAACTACTTAAAGCTGTAATATGTAACTTTTTGGGCGACCTGACCAAATTCACATAGAAATGCGTGTTACAGATCTCTCATTCTCATTGGAAGCAAGTTTAAGAATCGATAGATCTGTTTTATGTGCGCTAATTCTATGCTTCCTGTTCTTAAGCTTTGTTTTGCATGTTTTACTTTCAGTTTTGAACACCAGCTGAAAATAATATATTTTTGGTTATGGAAAATATATGTCACAGTGGTTTAGATGGTACAATGATTATCTACACTATACTTGCTGGTTTTGTTACATAATCTGAAATTAGGCTAATTAATGTAATTTTAGCAACCAGGAAATGGAGGAGCAATTTCTGCGTAGTGCATCTTTAAGTAATACTACTAAGTTGTTTTTATTAGTTACTTTACACCACTGTATGTGTGTGTGTATATGTGTTTTCCATTTTGATCACTGACCCATTGGCTTGATTCCTACCCCTTTCTGGGTTTGGAGATCTAAAGTGATCAGACAATGAATGTCCCCATCCCCAACACGGCCCTTTGAATAAAATGTGATGCTCTGCTTTATCTATCCAGTCTTTTGATATTTATGGGAGAAATGGAGATGGTATAACCTAGAAGAAGGAGTCAAGGAGATAAGAACCATAATGAAACCAGGAGCAAATTCATTCCACCGATTCTGTTACAAAACGTTTCTTAAACGGAAACAAACGGGACGAAACAGGGAGAGACGTATGTGAATTTGTCCAATAGAAACTACAGTTTTAGTTGCAAGTGTTTGGACTAATGATTACACAGCCTAGTCTCATAGACTAGACGTAACATAGTAAATGTAAATTCGAGAAACTCAAATTGATATGTTACATTTGGTATGGTTACATAAGAAAAAAGGCGAGGGGTTTGTTGAATTGGACGGATGAGTGGGCGTATAATGCAAACTTCTAGCAACCCAAAGGATACGTGTTTGAATCTCATCATGGACAGCATTAGCAATTTAATTGGCAAGTTTGAAAGGACTTACTACTTTTTTGCTCTTTTGCAACTGCTTAGCATGTTAGCTCACCTTAACCCCTAACCTAGCCACCTAGCTAACATTAGCCAAAACAAATTGTAATTTGTAGCATATTGTTGTGTTTTGCATCTGTTGCCGTTAACAAACCGTTAACGTACCCTCCTCACAGCATCTAACTAGTCTGACTCACCACAGTTAGCTTGCTAGCGTTAGTTCAACTTAACTATACTTAATGGATGCACTTTGTGTATTCTGGTCAACTCCTCAATGGTGGCAGGGGTTGAAGGACACAACAACTATTTTGTGCTGTTTATTAAGAACTTGACATACAACACAGACTGACCAGCTCCAGCACAAAGAAGTATACTGAACAAAAATATAAACGCACATGCAACAATTTCAAATATTTTGCTGAGTTACAGTTCATATAAGGAAATCAGTCAACTGAAATAAATATGCCCCTAATCTATTGATTTCACATAACTGGGCAGGGGCGCAGCCATGGGTGAGCCTGAGAGGGCACAGGCCCACCCACTTGGGAGCCAGGTCGACCCACTGGGGAGCCAGGCCCTGCCAATCAGAATTTTTCAGAGTTTTTCCCCACAAAACTACTTTATTACAGACAAATACTCATCTCAGGAAACATGGGACCAGCACAGGACCAGTATTTGACCCTAGTGACAAAATTAAGGAAATTCAAATCAAATCAAATTTTATTTGTCACATACACATGGTTAGCAGATGTTAATGCGAGTGTAGCGAAATGCTTGTGCTTCTAGTTCCGACAATGCAGTAATAACCAACAAGTAATCTAGCTAACAATTCCAAAACTACTACCTTATAGACACAAGTGTAAGGGGATAAAGAATATGTACATAAAGATATGAATGAGTGATGGTAGAGAGCGGCATAGGCAAGATACAGTAGATGGTATAGAGTACAGTATATACATATGAGATGAGTATGTAAACAAAGTGGTATAGTTAAAGTGGCTAGTGATACATGTATTACATAAAGATGCAGTAGATGATATAGAGTACAGTATATACATATACATATGAGATGAATAATGTAGGGTATGTAAACATTATATTAGGTAGCATTGTTTAAAGTGGCTAGTGATATATTTTACATAATTTCCCATCAATTCCCATTATTAAAGTGGATGGAGTTGAGTCAGTGTGTTGGCAGCAGCCACTCAATGTTAGTGGTGGCTGTTTAACAGTCTGATGGCCTTGAGATAGAAGCTGTTTTTCAGTCTCTTGGTCCCAGCTTTGATGCACCTGTACTGACCTCGCCTTCTGGATGATAGCAGGGTGAACAGGCAGTGGCTTGGGTGGTTGTTGTCCTTGATGATCTTTATGGCCTTCCTGTGACATCGGGTGGTGTGGGTGTCCTGGAGGGCAGGTAGTTTTCCCCCGGTGATGCGTTGTGCAGACCTCACTACCCTCTGGAGAGCCTTACGGTTGTGGGCGGAGCAGTTGCCGTACCAGGCGGTGATACAGCCCGACAGGATGCTCTCGATTGTGCATCTGTAGAAGTTTGTGAGTGCTTTTGGTGACAAGCCAAATTTCTTCAGCCTCCTGAGGTTGAAACGGCGCTGCTGCGCCTTCTTCACGATGCTGTCTGTGTGAGTGGACCAATTCAGTTTGTCTGTGATGTGTACGCCGAGGAACTTAAAACTTACTACCCTCTCCACTACTGTTCCATCAATGTGGATAGGGGGGTGTTCCCTCTGCTGTTTCCTGAAGTCCACAATCATCTCCTTAGTTTTGTTGACGTTGAGTGTGAGGTTATTTTCCTGACACCACACTCAGAGGGCCCTCACCTCATCTCTGTAGGCCGTCTCGTCGTTGTTGGTAATCAAGCCTACCACTGTTGTGCCGTCCGCACACTTAGAAGGGTTGGGGGGGTATTTCGGCAAGGCCATTTTCTAGAGTCAAATACTTTCTGTGGGACATACTACTTATGTGTGTGTGTGTGTGTGTGTGTGTGGGGGGGGGGGTCTTTCTATAGAACAAACTTCACGTAAGGATTGGCAACCAAAGTTAATAATTTATGTATGTGTGTAGCAGACGCTCTTATATTAAACATAGAGGAGGGAGTCAAATTTAGGCAAGCAATAAACATTTCAGAACTACTAGTCGAATAAGATATGAGAGAGATGACGAATTCTGGCAAAGAGATGTATTTATAGACTTAATACACTTGAAACAAATAGCCAAAAACGAAAACTGCAGACATTACTTGTGCTTACCCCGCGATAAAACCGTCATAAAAAAACGTGTTCATTGACAGCTGCCTTGAAGGACACAAATAAAAAATGCTTTCTGCTACTAAAATCAGTGAAATATAGGCTAAACTGACAATGGGGTGAAGAGCAGAAATCTCAACTAGCAAGCAAGTCTCAGCAATGAAGAATTGGTATCACGCGAGGGGGGGGTGGAGATGTTCGGCACAACACCAACAACCTGAAGTTTAAACAAGTGTGCAAACAATATACACACGGAGCTCTCATCTGATTGGCCAGTGAGCCATCAATCATCGGCGTAACAAGATAGGGATCTCCACTCGTAACAATATCATACGTTTTGCAAATTGGTACATATTGTAAGAATTACAGTTCCTAACATATCATATGCATTGTAATTCGTAAGATACCATACAACATGAATGAGGGACATCCACAAATAAATACATACCACACGAAACTTAACATATCATAGCCTACTAATTGGAGTGTTCCAGAGTTGCGTTTACTATTTTAAGTTTATCCCTGACTCAAGGCAACGTTGTAGCACACCCTATGTTTTATGTTGAAACAGCTCAGTCTCGGTGATGTCAATACAGCGGTAGGTAGGCCTAATGCGTCGGTAGTGCAGTATACTTCCTGGTAAATTAACTAATTTCTTTGAAAGAACTTTGGCTTGAAACTTATTTTTACACATAAAGACGTATGGCATATGCCACGCAATTTACCCAAACTTGATCTTGCTCGTTAAAAATAAAGAAAATAGCATTATTAGTCTGAAAATGGGGAGCACGGTGATGGAGTCTAACAAGAAGGATAACTCGAAGAAAAAGGGAATCCTACGCATAAATATGCCAGTAAGTTCCTAAATGATATACGTTGTGTGAGATCTATGGGTATTTGTTACTGTGGCATTGTGTTAAGAGCAGACGATGTGGGCGTTTATTATAACAGTGAGATTAATGCAGTAGGCTACGTTAGTGTGTTTGGGCCACAATGTTGCAAAAGATATTGCAACTTCAGCTATGCGCGGGTATCAGCGTTGTTACTGTACGTCAATCCACATGGGCATCCTTTCCAATTGACAGCCTCTAGTCCTCACATTTGAGGTCATGGTGTTTTTTTATAGCCTTTTATGTTTGAATTACATCATAATAAAAAACAACACTGCTGTTTTATTTGATTAATATCTTAACACACCAGCATTGTTCTTTTCCATTCTTGCATGAAATGGAATATTAGAAACTGGCTAATCAAGTCATTAGTAAGCCTACTTTTAACATGTTCAAATGGAAGTTAAGAGTACGAGTTGGCTTGTGGGCAATAAGATATCTGATGTTGTCGTTTACAAATGTGAAGAAGAAGAAAAATATACAAAAATGGTAAGAAAAGGAAGCAAACAGCTGGAAGGAAACACTGATCTGGTCTCTGCTCTAAACCACTAAGTCATGATTCATTATGGGTGCCTGCATCTTAACTATGGCCAACACGAAGGAGAGAGCAGAGGAGTCATGATTCATTGGATTTCAGAGTATTATTCTGGTTTCTCTCACATCATGTTCTCTGTGCTCAAGTTAACAAAGTTACTCGCATTAGCATCATATCAGCCTGGTTTAACCTGAAACAATGCTGAACAGTGAGCACAATGTTAAGTCTGTTTTTTAATATATTTCTTTATTTAACCAGGAAAAGCCCATTGAGACCCAGTCTCTTTTTCAAGGGAGACCTGGCCAAGAAGGCAGCAACAATCAATGCATTACAGAATTAAAACATACAGTACAACATGATCCAGCCCCCAAAAAACATTTACATTCCTCCATAGAGTCTCCATCAATATTTAAAATTCATTCAGTGGCACTAACATATCTAGATAAAGCATGGATTGTAGACTATTCCATGTCTCTGGTGTGCAAGAAGAGAAGGCAGTCTTGCCTAATACTGTGAATGTCCTGGGGACTTTAAGTAGCAACCCCCTAGCAGGTATGGTAACTGCTGGTGGTGAAGGAGACCAGACTACAGAGGTAAAGAGGGAGTTTACCCAAAAGGGCTTTGTAGATGAACACATACAAATGTAGCTTTCTGAGCATATAAAGTGAGGTCCAATCTACCATTTGATACAAGGTGCAACGGTGGGTGAGTGACTTGGCATTTGTAATAAAGTGCAAGGATGCATGATAAACAGAGTCCAGTCTCTAAGACGGAGGAGGCTGCATGCATATACAACAAGTCACCATAATCAATTACAGAGAGAAGTGGCCTGAACCAGCTTCTTTCTAGCCATAAGCGGGAAGCAAGCCTTAATACGAAAGTAAAAACCCCATTTCAATTTAAGCTTCCTCACAAGATTATCCATATGAACTTTAAAGGACAACTTGTCATCAAACCATACACCTACAGTTGAAGTCGGAAGTTTACAGACACCTTAGCCAATTACATTTAAACTCAGTTTTTCACAATTCCTGACGTTTAATCCTAGTAAACATTCCCTGTCTAAGGTAATTTAGGATCACCACTTTATTTTAAGAATGTGAAATGTCAGAATAATTATAGAGAGAATGACTTATTTACGCTTTTATTTCTTTCA
The DNA here is from genome assembly GCF_021184085.1 of Oncorhynchus gorbuscha. Taxonomy (NCBI): domain Eukaryota; kingdom Metazoa; phylum Chordata; class Actinopteri; order Salmoniformes; family Salmonidae; genus Oncorhynchus; species Oncorhynchus gorbuscha. The sequence continues at coordinate 51,799,679 of NC_060180.1, read as the reverse complement.
TCACATTCCCAGTGGGTCAGAAGTTTACATACACTCAATTAGTATTTGGTAGCATTGCCTTTAAATTGTTTAACTTGGGTCAAATATTTGGGTAGCCTTCCACATGCTTCCCACAATAAATTGGGTGAATTTTGGCCCATTCCTCCTGACAGAGCTGGTGTAACTGAGTCAGGTTTGTAGGCCTTCTTGCTCACACACGCTTTTTCAGTATTGCTCACACATTTTCTTTAGGATTGAGGTCAGGGCTTTGTGATGGCCACTCTAATACCTTGACTTTGTTGTCCTTAAGTCATTTTGTCACAACTTTGTAAGTATGCTTGGGGTCATTGCCCTTTTGCGACCAAGCTTCCTGACTAATGTCTTGAGATGTTGCTTCAATATATCTACATACTTTTCTTTCCTCATGATGCCATATATTTTGTGAAGTGCACCAGTCCCTCCTGAAGCAAAGCACCCCCACAACATGATGCTTCCACCCCTGTGCTTCACGATGGGATGGTGTTCTTCGGCTTGCAAGCCTCCCCCTTTTACACCAAACATAACGATGGTCATTATGGCCAAACGGTTCTGTTTTTGTTTCATCAGACCAGAGGGCATTTCTCAGTGAATGGCGTCTTCCTTTCTGAGCGGCCTTTCAGGTTATGTCAATATAGGACTTGTTTTACTGTGGATATAGATGCTTTTGTACCTGTTTCCTCCAGCATCTTCACAAGGTCCTTTGCTGTTGTGCTGGGATTGATTTGCACTTTTCGCACCAAAGCACGTTATTCTCTAGGAGACAGAATGCATCTCCTTCCTGAGTGGTATGATGGCTGTGTGGTCCCATGGTGTTTATACCTGTGTACTATTATTTGTACAGATGAACGTGGTACCTTCAGGTGTTTGGAAAATGCTCCCAAGGATGAATCAGACTTGTGGAGGTCTACAATTGATTTATTTTGATTTTCCCATGATGTCATGCAAAGAGGCACCGAGTTTGAAGGTGGGCCTTGAAATACATCCAGAGGTACACCACCAATTCACTCAAATGATGTTAATTAGCCTAATAGAAGCTTCTAAAGCCATGACAGCATTTTCTGGAATTTTCCAAAATGTTTAAAAGGCACAGTAAACTTAGTGTATGTAAACTTCTGACCCACTAGAATTGTGATACAGTGAATTAATCTGTCTGTAAACAATTGTTGGAAAATGATTTGTCATGCACGAAGTAGATGTCCTAACCGACTTGCCAAAACTATAGTTTGTTAACAAGAAATTTGTGAAGTGGTTGAAAAACGAGTTTTAATGACTCCAACCTGTGTATGTAAACTTCCGACTTCAACTCTAGGTATTTGTAGGATGCCATCTTTCAAAGGATAAGCCACCAGATGTGACACTGACAACTCTGGCAGAGTTCGAGCTCTGGTAAAGATCATGAATTTAGTTTTTTGTACATTCAAGACTAGTTTGAGACCATAAAGGGAGGCCTGCAGTGACTGAAAAGCAGTATTGAGCTCTTCAACAGCCTGAACCAGAGAAGGAGCACATGATTATATGACTTTATCATCTGCATATACAGTTCTGTGAAAATGTATTTGCTCCCTTCCTGATTTCTTATTATTTTGCACATGTCACACTTAAATGTTTCAGATCATCAAAAACATTTAAATATTACACAAAGATAACCGAAGTAAACACAAAATGCAGTTTAAGTGATCATTTTATTTATTAAGGGAAAAAACTATCCAAACCTTCATGGCCCTATGTGACAAAGGAGACGCAATCAAGCGTTTGCGATAACTTGCAATTAGTCTTTCACGTCGCTGTGGAGGAATTTTGGCCCACTCTTTTTTGCAGAATTGTTTTAATTCAGCCACATTGGAAGGTTTTCGAGCATGAACCGCCTTTAAGATCAAGCCACAGCATCTCAATCGGATTCAAGTCCGGAATTTGACTAGGCCACTCCAAAACCTTAATTTAGTTTTTTTTTTTACCATTCAGAGGTGGACTTGCTGGTGTCTTTTGGATCATTGTCCTGCTGCATAACCCAAGTGCGCTTCAGCTTGAGGTCATGAACTGATGGCCAGACATTCTCCTTCAGGATTTTTTGGTAGAGAGCAGAATTCATGGTTCCATATATCACAGCAGGTCGTCCAGGTTCTGAAGCAGCAAAGCAGCCCCAGACCATCACACCACCACCACCATATTTGACTGTTAGTATGATGTTCTTTTTCTGAAATGCTGTGTTACTTTTACACCAGATGTAACGGGATGCACACCTTCCAAAAAGTTCAACTTTAGTCTCGTCAGTCCACAGAATATTTCCTCAAAAGTCTTGGGGATCATCAAGATGTTTGTTTTTTTGCCAAAAGTGAGACGAGCCTTTATGTTCTTTTTGGTCAGCAGTGGTTTTCTCCTTGGAACTCTGTCATGGATGCCATTTTTTGCCCAGTCTCTTTCTTATGGTTTAGTCATGAACACTGACCTTAACTGAGACAAGTGAGGCCTGCAGTTCTTTAGATGTTGTTGAGGGTTCTTTTGTGACCTCTTGGTTGAGTCGTCGCTGCGCTCTTGGGGTAATTTTGGTAGGCCGGCCACTGCTGGGAAGGTTCACCACTGTTTCAAATTTTCTCCAATTGTAGATAATGGCTCTCAACGTGGCTCGCTGGAGTCCCAAAGCTTTAGAAATGGCTTTGTAACCCTTTCCAGACTGATAGATGTCAATTAATTTGTTTGTCATCTGTTCCTGAATTTCTTTGGATCATAGCATGATGTCCTTCTTTTTGAGATCTTTTGGCCTACTTTACTTTGTCAGACAGGTTCTATTTAAGTGATTTCTTGATTCAACAGGTCTGGCAGTAATCAGGCCTGGGAGTGGCTAGTGAAATTGAACTCGGATTTCCAAAAAATGTGATTAACCACAGAAAATTCATGGGGGGGGGGCGTCGCAATTACTTTGTCACATAGGACCATGAAGGATCGGATAGCTTTTTTCCCTTAATAAATAACATTATCACTTAATTGCATTTTGTGTTTACTTGGGTTGTCTTTGTGTAATATTAAAATAGGTTTGATCTGAAACATTTAAGTGTGACAAATGTGCAAAAAAAAAAGAAATTAGAAAGGGGGCAAATACTTTGTCACAGCACTGTAGATGTAACTTTGCTGGTTGCATCCCATTTCCCAAATCATTAATAAAAATGGAGAACAACACAGGAGCTAAAATGGAACCCTGGGGCACACCTCTATTAATCTCAAGAAAGCTGGACTTGTAATTGTTAGTATATACACATTGTGTTCTGTCATAAAAATAATTCCTAAATCAATTTACTTCCCCTTCACTGAGACCAATGTTGCTGAGTCTAGCTAGCAACAATTCATGGCCAACTGAATCAAATGCCTTAAATCCACAAACATAGGATCACAATTAAGGTGCTGGCAGGCTAGCATAATATGGGTTGTCTTTGGGTGCGTTTGTGAATTCAGAGAGTTGTCAGATTGTCAATTCGTAAATTCAGAGCGGTGGGTTCTCGGAGTGTTCAGAGTGCACACTAGAAGCTCTGTCAGAGGAGTAGGGTTGATACAAGCGTTCTGACCTCACAATGGCAGTCAAGGACTAAAGCTAACTACTTCCAGACACAAATGAGAGAACACCTCACTCTGACCATTTTACTCACCCTAGCAGAGGTGGTTAGGCTGTTTACGTGTTATCTAGAGTGTTGGTGACTGTAACTGTGCTGTTGGAAACAATGAATTTACGAATGAGAGTGCTCTGAAATCTGAGTAGAAAGCCAGAGTGAATTTAGGAACGCACCCTTTGATTCCTCAGAGACAAAATTGATTACTTCAATAGCTGACCATGATGATACATTGATGAAATGTACTGAACAAAAATATAAACGCAACATGTAAAGTGTTGGTCCCATGTATCATGAGCTAAAATAAAAGATCCCGGAAATGTTCCATATGCACAAAAAGCTTATATCTCTGAATTCACTGTAATTAGGATGGATTCTCCAAGCTCTGATGCTACTGCTGGACATTAGTATCCTACCAAACTTGCTAACTGCCTGGTATTCAGCACTCTATTGTCCCTCTAATCACTCTGACATCAATGCAAATGTATGCACAGTGGCTTGGAAAAACTCCCTAGAAAGGCCTGAACCGAGGAAGAAACCTAGAGAGGAACCAAGCTCTGAGGGGTGGCCAGTCCTCTTCTGGCTGTGCCAGGTAGAGGAAACAGAACATGGCCAAGATGTTCAAACGTTCATAGATGACCAGCAGGGTCAGATAATAATAATCAATGGCAACGGGTCAGCACCTCCGGAGTAAAAGTGAGTTGGCTTGTCATAGCCAATCATTCAAAGTTAGAGACAGCAGGTGCGGTACAGAGAGAGTCCAAAATAGCAGGTCCGGGACAAGGTAGCAGTGAACAGGTCAGGGTTCCATAGCCGCAGGCAGAACAGTTGAAACTGTAGCAGCAACATGACCAGGTGGACTGGGGTCAGCAAGGAGTCATCAGGCCAGGTAGTCCTGAGGCATGGTCCTAGGGCTCAGGGCCTCTGAGAGGAGAGCAAGAAAATAAAAATTAAGAATTAGAGAGAGCATACTTAAATTCACGCAGAGGACACCGGATAAGACCGGAGAAATACTCCAGATATAACAGACTGATACTAGCCCCCCGCCATAAACTATTGCAGCATATATACTGGAGGCTGAGACAGGAGGGGTCGGGAGACACTGTGGCCCTGTCCAACGATCCCCTCGGACAGGGCGAAACAGACAGGATATAACCCCACTCACTTTGCCAAAGCACAGCCTCCACAGCACTAGAGGGATATCTTCAACCACCAATTTACCATCCTGAGACAAGTCCGAGTATAGCCCACCATCTCCCCCACGGCATGAACCCGAGGGGGGCGCCAACCCGGACAGTAAGGGCACGTCAGTGACTCAACCCACTCAAGTGACGCACCCCTCCTAGGGATGGCACGGAAGAGCACCAGTAAGCCAGTGACTCAGCCCCCATAATAGGGTTAGAGGCAGAGAATCCGAGTGGAGAGAGGGGAACTGGCCAGGCAGAGACGGCAAGGGTGGTTCGTCACTCCAGTGCCTTTTCCGTTCAGCTTCATACCCCTGGGCCAGACTACACTCAATCATAGGACCTACTGAAGAGATGAGTCTTCAATAGACTTAAAGGTCGAGACCGAGTCTCCGTCTCTCACATGGATAGGCAGACCATTCCATAAAAATGGAGCTCTATAGGAGAAAGCCCTGCCTCCAGCTGTTTGCTTAGAAATTCTAGGGACAATAAGGAGGCCTGCATCTTGTGACCGTAGCACACGTGTAGGTATGTACGGAAGGCGCAAAACGGAAAGATAGGTAGGAGCAAGCCCATGTAATACTTTGTAGGTTAGCAGTAAAACCTTTAAATCAGCCCTAGCTTTTACATGAAGCCAGTGTAGAGAGGCTACCACTGGAGTAATATGATACATTTTTTAGGGTTCTAGTCAAGATTCTAGGAGCCGTGTTTAGCACTAACTGAAGTTTATTTGGTGCATTATCCGGGTAGCCAGAAAGTTGATCATTGCAGTAGTCTAATCTAGAAGTGACAAAACCATGGTTACATTTTTCTGCATAATTTTTGGACAGAAAGTTTATGATTTTTGCAATGTTACGAAGATGGAAAAAAGCTGTCCTTGAAATATTATTGATATGTTTGTCAAAAGAGAGATCAGGGTCCAGAGTAACGAGGTCCTTCACAGTTTTATTTGAGATGACTGTACAACCATCAAGATTAATTGGCAGATCCAACAGAAGATGTCTTTGTTTCTTGGGACCTAGAACTAGCGTCTCTGTTTTATCCGAGTTTAAAAGTAAAACATTTGCCGCCATCCACTTCCTTATGTCTGAAACACAGGCTTCCAGGGACAGCAATTTTGGGGCTTCACCATGTTTCATCTAAATGTATAGCTGTGTTTCGTCCGCCTAGCAGTGAAAGTTAACATGAGGTAAAATATATCGTGACAACAATAGTGGTCCTAAAATGGAACCTTGAGGAACACCGAAATTTACAGTTGATTTATCAGAAGATTGTGTGAGAAAACAGAGTGATGGCCTCTACTAAAAAGAGGAGGATCCCATCAGCTTTCTATAGGCTAGGCCTACTATATGTATTTCTCAACTTTCCTAATATAAGCACATTGCTTATATTTACAACAGGAATATAGCCTACCTGGCTGGCAAGAAAATTAACCACGGGAAAAGAGTCCTCCATTCGCTATTTAAGTGCATAGATTACATGTACTAAATAATATATGTAAAGATTAAATCAAGAATAGTCATTTGGGTGACTATTAGCCTATCAGTTGTGAATGATATATTATCACTTGTGAATGATGCCCAGCTTAAGAAACAATGCCTTTTTTTGCCACTTTTTAGAATCCTAGTCATTAACCTCATGTAGCCGAGCCCATAGGCCTATATGTTTTGATAAGGTTTGTATCACAACTAAACTGGCCAAATAAAATGAAGCTCAAGTCACCATGAAAATTAACCTTTATAATAAAAGCATTACATGCATAATTGCATTTGCGGTCACTTTTGATAATGGTGTTTTCCGCTAATGGAGCATTCAAGCTTATAGCCTACTTCCATGTGCACATTGCTGCACTTATAATGTGAAGAAATAGCCTGATAATTTATCAACATTTGAAACGAAATGTTCTAATCTGTTTCATCAGCCACATTGCGTAAAAGTTTTTTTGATGCTAGCGGTTATATTAATTTGGGATCTATCGCATCCCACAACTGTCCCAGACGGTTTGGAATATTTATTTCTCGCACACAACAGAATAGTATATTGACATAGGCCAGTGCTTTTGCTGTTGGTTAGTCCTACTCATCATGTTGGCTGACGAAAAGTGAATGTGGACAGTTCTTCCAATATCTTCAATATGCACCTTGGATAAGGACGCACACAGTTCCGTCCCGGATGTGTCTGTCTTCACTAGAAGCCTGTGTGAATGACCTGATCACCGTTGTGCCCACAAAAGGCATGGATTTTTTTTTTAGGGTGCATTACAGCCACACGAAGGGGGTGCAGTCGGGAAATTCTAGGCACTATCAAGTGCTTGTGAAATTGTGAACGAGTAACTGCTGTAGTGTGTACATCCTGTGCAAAAAAAACTAAGCAGAACTCATGCCTTTTCAAGCAACTTTTTTCAAATCATTATTAGAGTTGCATGATGAAGCCTTACAATGAATAAACATCTAAACATATAGCCCAAGATTACATTAATAACTCAAAATAAAGCATAGAGGAATGAATACCTATTTCTTTGTTAACCACTCAACACAGAATAGCCGCATGTGCGCACTCCCTCATTGTTTGGGTAAAATATCCTTTCTATTTTATTCAGCTTTGTTCAATTGTATTCTTCATACTATAAAATAATACCACAGAATTCTAAGAAAGTCTTGTCTGCTAAATGAACTAGTGTAGCCCACAGTCAATTGGCATAGCCAGATCAGGACCTAACATAAGGACAACTCACAGTATGCTATTCTGTTCATCTGAAATGGGCTACATTTTCTTCATATTATTCTTTTTGTAGCCCTGTCTAAAATAAATAATGTATTTATTGTGAAGTGTAAGCTATATTACATGGATTAATTAGACTTTTTAAAATGTAGATGTTCCAAAGGTCTGCATCGGTGGGCTACCCAGGAGATGCTAAATGTGTTTATGTTAATTAACGGTCAATGAGACGACCGTGAGACGACAGTTATTTGCTTGACAATCACTGGCTGATGAAATTTCATGACCACCACAGCACTATCCACACCCCTAATTTTTTAATGTATCTGTGACCAACAGATGCACATCTGTATTCCCAGTCATGTGAAATCCATAGATTAGGACTTAATGAATTTTTTTTAAATTGACTGATTTCCTTATGAACTGTAACTCAGTAAAAACTTTGTAATTGTTGCATGCTGCATTCGGAAAGTATTCAGACCCCTTGACTTTTTCCACATTTTGTTACGTTACAGCCTTATTCTAAAATGGATTACCTACATTTTTTTCATCAATCTAAACACAATACCCCATAATAACCCCAGAAGCGAAAACAGGGTTTTAGACATTTTTGCAAATCTATATATAAAAAAAAAAAGCGATACCTTATTTACATAAGTATTCAGACCCTTTGCAATGAGACCCAAAATTGAGCTCAGGTGTATCCTGTTGCCATTGATCATCCTTGAAGCCCACCTGTGGTAAATTCAAATGATTGGACATGATTTGGAAAGGCACACACCTGTCTATATAAGGTCCCACTGTTGACAGTGCATGTCAGAGCAAAAACCAAGCCATGAGGTCGAATTTTCTGTAGAGCTCCGAGACAGGATTGCGAGGCACAGACTTTGGAAATCTGGGGAAGGGTATCCAAACATTTCTGCAGCATTGAAGGTCCCCAAGAACACAGTGGCCTCCATCATTCTTAAATTGAAGAAGTTTAGAACCACCAAGACTCTTTGTAGAGCTGGCCGCCTGTCCAAACTGTGTCGGGGCAGAAGGGCCTTGGTCAACGAGGTAACCAAGAACCCGATGGTCACTCTGACAGAGCTCCAGAGTCCCTCTGTGGAGATGGGAGAACCTTCCACAAGGACAACCATCTCTGCAGCACTCCATCAATCAGACCTTTATGGTAGAATGGCCAGATGGAAAAGGCACATGACAGCCCACTTGGAGTTTGCCAAAAGGCACCTAAAGATTCTCAGACCATGAGAAACAAGATTATCTGGTCTTATGACACCAAGATTGAACTTGTTCTAAATGCAAGCATCACGTCTGGAGGAAAATATGGCACTGTCCCTATGGTGAAGCGTGGTGGTGGCAGTATCATGCTGTGGGGATATTTTTCAGTGGCATGAACTGCGAGACTATTCAGGATCGAGGGAATGATGAACAGAGCAAAAAGAGATCATTGATGAAAACCTGCTCCAGAGCACTCAGGACCTCGGACTGGGGCGGAGGTTCACTTTTCAGCAGGACAACCACTCTAAGCACACAGCTAAGACAATGCAGGAGTGGCTTTGGGACAAGTCTCTGAATGTCCTTGAGTGGCCCAGCTAGAGCCCGATCTAATATATATGGAGAAACCTGATAATAGCTGTGTGGCGACGCTCCCCATCCAACCTGGCCGAGCTTGAGAGGATCTGCAGAGAAGAATGGGAGAAACTAATTAAATACAGGTGTGCCAAGCTTGTAACGTCATACCCAAGAAGACTTGAGGCTGTGATCTCTGCCAAAGGTGCTTCATTGTGAGTGCTGGTGCATGTTGCTGCAGCTCATGTTATTGTGAGTGCTGGTGCATGTTGCTGCAGCTCATGTTATTGTGAGTGCTGGTGCATGTTGCTGCAGCTCATGTTATTGTGAGTGCTGGTGCATGTTGCTGCAGCTCATGTTATTGTGAGTGCTGGTGCATGTTGCTGCAGCTCATGTTATTGTGAGTGCTGGTGCATGTTGCTGCAGCTCATGTTATTGTGAGTGCTGGTGCATGTTGCTGCAGCTCATGTTATTGTGAGTGCTGGTGCATGTTGCTGCAGCTCATGTAGGTATTCTTTGGATAAATCCATTGTTGGAGCAGTCCCGTTCCTTTCCTTACCCCTTCCAGGAGTAATGTATGGATTAAAAAATACCTCTAGACATGTTTATACACATCTGCTTTTCCATGCAATTACATTGGTTTATTGCTATGAAATATTTTCATTTTCACCTTTGAAACCTGATGATAGGCATGCACAACTTGGATGCTCTACACTGATATACAATTATCACAATCTCCCTACCATCATATCTAAGCCAATATGACACCATAACAACTTGATTGGAGCTACACAACACATTCCCTGCCTCTCGTCATGAGCTGCCAGTCCATGATCCCGGGCCAGATTAATCGAATCCACTCTCTGCTTGTTTAAATTGTGTGCCATGCTATGCACAGTCAAAAGAAAATGACATGCTTGCTAACTTGGTTAGCTATGTGATTAAATTAGTATTTTTCAACAAGTCAACTGTTTTAGACTATTTATATTTAAACCAAGCAAGAGAAATAAACATTCAATCAGTACTGAGTGAATGAACAAAATCATTTTGGAACGAACACTTCCAGACTGTTAATGGAAATGCTCTGTCGAAGTCAATGTTTTAGGAACAGAGTTCGTAGTGTAATGGTTTAGTTTCCTTCCGTGGATCTGAAGATGGTGGGTTCGCCTACCGTAGGATACATTTGTACAATTATTACAATTATTTTGCTCCCGACACACACTTATTTTCATTTATTAGGTGGCCTTTCGGTTCGTGGAGTGGCAGTGAGTGTGGTGGCCTGAACTACTGCATGCGTTTTGCTAGAACGGAGGTGAGACCAGCTCTCAGACTCAAGGAAGAGGTCGATGCACGCCATCTCTACGGTACTGCCCAGGGACACATTGTAAAGCACAATTTCTCCCCTTTCCAACATAATCAATTACATGACCTAAACGCTGCCTGTTTCTGCATAATTCAGAAAGGCAATGAGCCCTGTCAGGTCTTTTTTTTTAAATGGCGGGTGGGGAAGCGAAACTAATGCGTGATAGTGAGATGGAGAGATATTGTGTGGGAAAACTGCTTTTTCCCCCACTCGATCTGTCCAACTTATCACCTTATCGCCTCTAAAATGTAAATAAAACACTAAGAGTTTATATAATGTGTCATTACATACCTATTTACCTACCTACATACCTATTTCATTACATACCTATACCTATTTGAAGGTTTGTGTTGAATTTGAATCGGATTGTTAGGGCGGTGCTAAAGTGATCTTAGAAGTAAACAGCGGCTTTGAGAATGATGATCGCATGCAATGATGACGAAAAAAATTACGTGGTATCCCCCCTTACCCCGTCACTGTCCATTTCTTGTTTTTAAACGATGAGAGAAGTGCTACACTTGGTGGAGAGAGATTGTAAGACAGAAATAGTTGCTTTACGCGTGATGTACGTTACGACACGCCACGATGTCACGGAGGGTCCGTTTTTTTCAACTTTTATCCAATACTATAGAGCCAATACCATGTCGATTAACGCTTGAATAGAAACCTAGTTCACACCCCCGATTTTGACATCAATACAGTCGCTACAGTCCCATTAGTTTTCTTTGTAGCCTCGTTTGAATGTTGCGGTTGCGCACATTTGTACGGAATGGGGTGAGTTTACATTATGCTAATTCAATTGTACACATAGTACTTTGCACACTATCAATACTTAAAATGTACTGAAGGTACTGTAATAGGTCAAAGCTGTGTGCTGGAAAACACATTAGTGTTTTCCAGCTTTTCCAGTTTCTTTTCTTTTTTGGCTTCAGACCAATGCCTACTTCTCACTTAAAACAGTTTTTTGTTGTTGTTTTTAATACAGAACAGTATGAGGAAACCCAATCCTTGCTATGAGGAAGAATATAGGGTAAATATATTTCCTGGTTATGTCATGCCCCAGTAGTGGTTTAACATGTTTCTCCTCTTTTAGAGGTTAACATGTCTTGGAGGAAGCACATTTTAACGTGTTAAAGATTGAACCTAAAACTGTAAATGACAGTAAATGGGCCAATCAATCACTGTCTGGGCGTAACAAAGATAGTCAAAATTGGCTAAAATGTTGACTACACTTAACGTATTGATGATGGTGTTGAGAAAGAAATGCTGCATGTCATAACATGCCAGTTTATTATTCTGAGGCATGTCCTGAATGTTTAGTGATCAGCCTTTAGTATTATCTCATTGACAGTTTGACATAAGCCTTCCCTGTCTGTCTGCAGGACCTTAGGGCTTTTACCTCCCCCATACTGGATACAGAGTCTGGTGGCTCGGAAAAGGATGGCTCTCCTAAGGTAAATTGTCTTCTCTTCATACTCGTGTTTACACACAATGAAATTACACTTGACTAACAGTGTTGTGATTCTCACCTTTTACCTTTTCATTTCTATAGTTTTAAGTTATCTGAGCATCGTGTTTGGACACAGGCAGTGAGACAGTCAGACGATCATTGTTCCCGGAGCCCTCTGCTGTAATGAAAAGGGCTGAGGGGAGGGAGTGTCGTGGCACTGTTAAAGAAGTGGGTGGATGTCTGACAATCACCTGTGAAAATGGATCTCACATGACAGTGGGTTTGTAGATGTCATGGTAGAGGTCCCACATATGAAGGTTGTTCTGCAGAAGCTCAGGGTTATACTGAAAGATCAAACCAAACCGGATGAATGCAAGGTAATCATCCAATTAAATTGGATCAAATCTCATTTTATTCATCACATGCTTCGTAAACCACAGGTTTAGACTAACCGTGAAATGCTTACTTACAGACCCTTCCCAACAGTGCAGAGAGGATGAAAATGGAGAAATATGAGAAAAAAAGTAATGACACGTTATAATAAATACACAATGAGTAACAATAACTTGCTTATATACATGGGGTACCAGTACTAAGTCAATTGGCAGGGGTACGAGGTAATTGAGGTAGATACAGTGCATTCGCAAAGTTTTCAGACCCCTTTACCACATTTTGTTACGTTACAGCATTATTATAAAATTGATTCAATTCAAGTTTTTCCTCATCTTTCAATACACAATACTCCATTATGACAAAGTGAAAACAGGTTTTTAGATATTTTAGCAAATGTATTAAAATGTTAAAAAACGGATACCTTATTTACATAAGAATTCAGACCATTTGCTACCTGACTCGCAAATTGAGCTCAGGTGGATCCTGTTTCCATTGATCATCCTTGAGATGTTTCTACACCTTGATTAGAGTCCACCTGTGGTAAATTCAATTGATTGGACATGATTTGGAAAGGCACACACCTGTCTATATAAGGTCCCACAGTTAACAGTGCATGTCAGATCAAAAACCAAGCCATTAGGTCGAAGGAATTGTCTGTAGAGCTCCGAGACAGGATTGTGTCGAGGCACAGATCTGGGGAATGGTAACACAAACTTTCTACAGCATTGAAGAACCCCAAAAACACTGGCCTCCATCATTCTTAAATGGAAGAAGTTTGGAACCACCAATAGGTCTTCCAAGAGCTGGCTAGATTAACCCAAGATTTAAATCTTTGGCCTGAATGCCAAGGCTTGCGTCTGGAGGAAACCTGACACCATCCCTAAACCATCCCTGGGAATATTTTCCATAAAGGACAGGGAGAATAGTCAGGATCGAGGGAAAGATGAACAGAGCAAAGTACAGAGAAATCCTGGCTGAAAACCTGCTCCAGAGCGCTCAGGACCTCAGAAGAAGACTCGAGGCTCTAATCTCTGCCAAAGGTGCTTCAAGAAAGTGCTGAGTAAAGGGTCTGAATACTTATGTAAATGCGATATTTCTGTTTTTTATTTGTAATACATTTACAAACATTTCTAAACTGTTTTTGCATTGTCATTATGGGGGTATTATATGGGTTGATGAGGGGGAAAAACCTATTTAATCCATTTTAGAATAAGGCTGTAACAAAATGTGGAAAAAGTCAAGGGGTAGGAATAATCTCTGAATGCACTGTATGTGCATATAAATGAATAGGCAACAGGATATGTAATGAACAGTAGCAGCAGCGTATGTGATGACTAAAATACAAGTTTGTGCGAAAAAGGTCAATGCAGATAGTCAGGGTAGCTATTTGGTTAACGATTGAACTATAAGCTGTTCAGGGTCCTTTTGGTTCCAGACTTGGTTCATCGGCACCGCTTGCCGTGTGGTAGAAGAGAGAACAGTCTATGACTGGGTGTTTGACTTATTTAAAATAGTAGAAAGTATGTATCAGAGCTGTTTAGACAACTTCTTGGTTGTGAGAGCTCTGGCTAGATTTGTCTCCTTTGGTTGTGAGTTTATAATAATAATAATAATATATGCCATTTAGCAGACGCTTTTATCCAAAGCGACTTACAGTCATGTGTGCATACATTCTACGTATGGGTGGTCCCGGGAATCGAACCCACTACCCTGGCGTTACAAGCGCCATGCTCTACCAACTGAGCTACAGAACCACTAGTTTGGCAGTGATTTGGTTTTACCTTGTCCCTTTTCTATCATGTTTTTTTCTACGAACTCCTTAGACTGTGGGTGGGGAAGTGCAAGGAGGCAGTCTCCAGACATGGTCGGATCAAATACAGGAAATTGATCCCTGCAAAACAAGCTTCCTCTTTCCTCTCTGTCTTTACATTGTCTGAGTCAGTCTTTTCGTCCTTTCACTTATTTATTTTCCCAACAACCTCTTTTCTCCGAATTCTTAGGATTTGATTGTTCTCATTTTTTCCTACTGTCCAGAGTTTACTGTACATGTAGTGAATGAACCACCTGTCTTTCCTCGTGTTTTGAATGAGCCGATAGATCTGCTGATAACTCTCCAAGGTGACTCGCTTGCCTAAACACGTTCTTTCGCAAGAAGTCACTGCTAAATGAATAAAGGGGAAACACTAATGTGATAGCTCTGACTACATATGGTTTCATATCTCTCACAAAGAGAAGTGGCTTCACCCAAAGCTCTGAACATCTCGCCTACAGATGCTGATATCAAGCCTTAGAAATTCCACTCAGGCTCCAATGCAAAAGACATCCAACAGAGACATTTTGTGCTGATGATGGACGTTGTGGTTTCTTTGATGACTGTAGTCCATAAAGCCTCTGTCATAGTATATCCAGGTGTTATCCGCCTGGCTGTTTAGTGACACTTTGTACACAAATAAACTAGGTATTTGCATGAGTGTATGTAAATGAAATTCCCTCTCATCTCTTTTCTTCTATCTCAGGGAGAGGTCTGCTTTCACTCTGCCAGCCTAACTAAAGGGCTCTTTGTGAGGGGTTGTGCTGCTGGTGTCTGCCAACCTTCTAGTCCCATGTTTGCCCCTGCCCACTCCCAGTCTCAGACCAGTCCGGGCTCATCTCGAACCATCTTCCCCTATCCCTCCACCCACCAGGACCGCTCACCACCCAAGTCGCCCTGCCGCCTCAACTTCAGCGGTATCTTCCGCTCTTCATCCAACTCATCGTCCAACTCTAGCATCAAGCTCTTCTCTAGGACAAGGAAAGGTAATACAAATAAATATATTTCAAAGAGCCGACTGTGGTTTCCAGTAGTTACATGCTGAAAAACCTCAAGACAGGAAGTTATCAGCATTATTTTGATCTTAGAATTTGATTCTGACAGAATGATCTATTGCTGAATATTGTGCAGATGCGCTGTTGTAATAATATAGAATAAATAGCATGGCAAACACCGGTAGCTCTTCAAAATAAAATAGTCACAACACTAAAACCCTATACAGTCACACCGCATTAGTGCTAAAATTCCCTGCAAGAGCTGTAGGGGGCAGCAGTCCCCTCCTTGAAAGCAAACAATGCAAACATCATCTGATTGCCTTGTCCTGAGAGTATTCTGGGTCTTTTAGCTTAGAGAGGGCCATACTATATTATTAGAGGACTAGACAGATGGGCTTCCTTCCTCGCTTAGACTCGTATCATCAGTGTCACTGTCAACTTCTTCTTGGGGTACAAATATAGAAAGTGACAAACAAATAGGACTTTGTTTTGACTTTGATTTCTGGCTTTCATGGATGGACTGTAAAGCATGCATGTCAGATTGAGTTAATGTATTGTGCTGCTGGCCTCTGGGATTCATTGAACTAGAGTCCAAGCACATTTTCTTCTAGCTGATGTTAACAGAATTATATTGTTATAATTACAAAATGACATGCAGTCAAGAACACAAAACATTGGTAGTCATTTTGTAAGGGCTATTTTACCAAGAAGGAGAGGGCTCCAGGGTGAAAGAAAAGCAGCCGGCAAGTGCTCAACATATGTGGGAATTCCCGGTTGAGAGAATGCCACGAGTGTGCAAAGCTGTCATCAAGGCAAAGGGTGGCTAATTGAACAATCTCAAATAAAATATATTTTCATTGGCTTAACACTTTTTTTGGTTACTACATGATTCCATATGTGTTATTTCATAGTTTTGATGTCTTCAACTATTATGCTACAATGTAGAAAATAGTAAAGTATTTGAATGACAAGGTGTGTCCAAACCTTTGACCGGTAGTGTATTAGGCTTGCCATAACAAAGGGGTTGAATGCTTATTGACTCAAGATATTTCAGCTTTTAATTTTTACAAATTTCTAAAAACATAATTCCACCTCGACATTGAGTTATTGTGTGTAAGCCAGTGACACAAAATCTCAATATAACACATTTCAAATTCAGGGTGTAACACAAAATTTGGAACAATTCAAGGGGGGTGAATACTTTATGATGTGAAAACAATGCATTTCTACTTCATGTAGAAAAAAAAATCTAAAGTTCAAAGTTATTTCTGCTGAAATCATCAAAAGCTGAAACACTTAAAAAACATGCATTTCAAATGCTGAGATTTCTGGTGACATGGGGTAGCAAGAAAATACACTCTGTCTAGAAATTTATTGCAGGTCTTTAAAAAAATAAAATCATTTAATCCTACCCTGTGATGTCACCGATAAGCATTTTATTTCTTTAACCACAGATAATAGAAATGCACCATTTCCACATATGAATACACTAGTATGATGCTGGAGATCATGTATTCCCAATCTGGGGTATGCGTACCCTTGCAGAGAATGCCTGACAGCGCAATGCTATCGGGGGTACGCCAAATAAATGTGATTCACATCCACAAAAAATACAAAATAAATTATATACAAAAATAAATCAAACGATACGTTTATATTTTCCAACGGGACTATGCATTTAATTTTTTTCCCCCCTCGCCCGAGTAGCCTCATTTCACTGCCCAAAATTTAATCAAACCATCTAGTGTTCAGCGAAATAACAACACAATGTCAAATATAGGTAGAGCGAGAATAAAGACTACTTTCGAGTAGTAAAACATGTATAAAAGTAACAGATACCATTAATTAGAAGCATCTTATATTGTGAGCTACCGATACTATTGTAGAGGACTTAATTCTTCCTGCTGCCGCAGATATGGCTGGGACAAAAGGCCAAAAAAACTATACAGACAATGCCTTCATCAAACACTGTTTCACGACGCATCAGTGACATGACAGGAGATGTTTTGAAACAATTACTGTTTCGCATATAAGCCAGTGAATTATATGCGTTACAGCTGGATGAGACAGATGTTGCGGGCCTGGCACAGCTCCCGGTATATGTTACGTTTATGGGGGGTCAATTAAAGAAGACATCTTCTGGAAACCAGGACAACATCAAATAATATTTTAAAAGTACTGGACAGCTTTGTGACATCAAATGGAGTTTGGTGGTCAAGATGTGTTGGTATCTGTACTGATGGCGCAAAAGCTACGACAGGGAGACATAGTGGAGTGGTAACGCGCGTGCAAGCAGTTGCTCCCGACGCCACTTGTGTACACTGCAGTATCCACCGAGAGCCTCTTGCTGCCAAGAGAATGCCTGAGAGCTGAAAATACATTTTGGACACTACAGTGTAAGTGCTTAACTTTGTTAAAGCAAGGCCCCTAAACTCTTGTGTATTTTCTGCAATATGCAATGATATAGGCAGCGACCATGTAATGCTTTTAAAACATACAGAAATGTGCTGGTTATCAAGGGGCAAAATATTGACACGTTTTTTTATTTATTGAGAGACTAGCTTAAAGTTCTCTACTGACCATAATTTTCACTTGCATGGTGACGAGCTTCTCACTCGACTGGCCTATCTGGGTGGTGTTTCTTCTCGCCCGAATGATCTGAATCTAGGATTACAGGGACTTTCAGCAACTACATTCAATGTGCGGGACAAAATTGAGGCTGTGTCATGAACACAAGGGGAGCTGGTTTCAAGTGCAGGGCGCAGCAGGTGTTTATTGTAAAGGACCACAGGAGGAGTCAGGTAGTTGGGTCCAGGGGCAGGCAGAAGGTCATACACAGAGTGTCCAAGAGGGCAACAATACAGGCAAAAACTATCATTCACGTGAAAAACAGAGCTCCGAAAGATGTGTCACAATACCTCACAGTGATGGGGTGCAAAGAACTGAACTAAATAGTGTGTGATAATGACACATAGGTGTGTGAACAGGTGATTGGGAACTGGAGAGTGAGCTGCGTTCAGGGGATATAGGTGTTTGAGTGTTTGAGCTGGAAAGAGGGCTGGAAGGTGAGCTGCGTTCAGGGGATCTATGTGTTTGAGGGTGTGAGTTGGAAGCAGACGTTACACTATGTTTAAGAAGTTGGAGCTCTTTTCTGTCTGCATTAACAAGGACAACACACAGGTCTTTCTATAATTTTATGATTTTTTTTGTATGAAAATTAACTCAAGCTACAGACAATGTCAAATGTGATATAGCGAAGCAGCTGAGTGATTTGGGTGCACATTTACGTAGGTGCTTTCCGGAAATGGATGACACAAACAACTGGATTCTTTATCCCTTTCATGCCCTGCCTCCAGTCCACTTACCGATATCTGAATAAGAGAGCCTCATCGAGATTGCAACAAGCGGTTCTGTGAAAATTAAATTTGATCAGAAGCCACTGACAGATTTTTGGATTGGGCGCTCAGAGTATCCTGCCTTGGCAAATCGCACTGTTAAGACACTGATGCCCTTTGCAACCACATACCTATGTGAGAGTGGATTCTCAGCCCTCACTAGCATAAAATCTAAATACAGGCACAGACTGTGGAAAATGATTTAACACAGACTCCAATACAACCCAACATTGCAGGGTTATGTGCATCATTTCAAGCACACCCTTCTCATTAACCTGTGGTGAGTTATTCACAATTTTCGATGAACAAATAGCATTTTATATGTAAGATGGTTAAATAAAGATTACAATTATTGATCGTTATTTTTGTGCCCTGGTCCTATAAGAGCTCTATGTGACAACTCACTCATTCGTATGTTTAATAAATGTATCATATAGTGTGTGTGTGTGTGTGTGTGTGTGTGTGTGTGTGTGTGTGTGTGTGTGTGTGTGTGTGTGTGTGTGTGTGTGTGTGTGTGTGTGTGTGTGTGTGTGTGTGTGTGTGTGTGTGTGTGTGTGTGTGTGTCAGGCTTACGATGATGGCAAAAAAACAAGCGCTGACCCTGGTGCTAGAGGGGGCACGCAGCTGGTGGTTGAATGTTTGAAGAGGTACGGGACTATAAAAGTTTTGGGAACCAATGCTGTAGATAATGAATATGAGGTTGAAAAGTGGCGGAATCGCCCTTTTAAGCTTTTCATTGACAGTACTGGTATAGTTGATGGTCTAATGCAAACTAGTCTGTTGTACATAGAAATACTTTGTTTAAAAGGTGAGCCATTTTCCCTGGCTGGGATTCACCCATTCTTCCCAGCTCCTATCGAATTGTATTTGTCACATGCGCCGAATACACAAATAAACTAAAGTAAACAACTAAATTGAAAGTAAAATAATAAAATAACAATACAGAGGCTATATACAGGGGGTACCGGTACCGAGTCAATGTGCAGGGGTACAGGTTAGTCAAGGTAATTTGTACATGTAGGTAGAGGTGAAGTGACTATGCAAAAAAGCCTCAAGTGGCTTGTTTGGCAGTTTTATAGTGTAATGCTTAATCTGGGGCCTTAGCTTGGGGAAAGCTCTGTTTCTTCTTGAAGATTGATATGGGTCATCAACCACACTGAAACTCATATTCTGACTGTAGACACAACTCTTCAAGGTTCATGGCAACCAGTGGCCACTAGGGTGTGCTATATGCCCTGTTCTGTTCTTTCCTTGCTCTGTTCCCCCCTCACATTATGAGAAGTTGTTTGGAGCTGGAACCATGAATGTGTTTTGGATGTCAAGATTGGATTTTTGGTTTTATGCTATAATGTAATAAGCTATTTGTCATTCAAGGTCATTTAAAAATGATTTATGTTGTCATTGAATCAGGTTGATGCCTGTCTGTTCCAATGCCAACCTGGCTGCATTTGTCTCCTGCAAATATAATCAGAATATCCCTCAGTTTTATAGCTTTTTTACATGTGTGGTTTCCCATAGTCTGGACATTGTCACTCCCTCCCCGTGGCAGACAACTGTAGCTCTTTCATGCCCTTATCTGTAAATGCCCAAACAGACTTGTATCAAGCTCTTCAGGCAGGCAGGCAGGCAGGCAGGCAGGCAGGCAGTCTGCATCTTTCTTTCCCAAGTTCTGTCACTATCTCCCCTTCCCCTGTGTATTGTATAATATGTTCAGTAAATTAAGGGAGTGGGTAGTTTTTATAAATTGCCCACCAATTCACTGAGACCCATGACAATATGGTATAACATTAAAGAAGAGACTACATTGAAAGTGAAGAGAAGTCTAGAGAATGAAGAAGAAATGCTCATGAAGTATTTTTCTCCATAATTTATGCAAACCAAGCGTAAAAACAATGGAGGTGTCATAGGTAACACCCTGACTGCATCTCCTCATTCATGCTCTGCTGAGCTGTTTTGACTTATTTGGGCTGATCAGTTGCATAACCATTTTGAATGGATCTGGGGTCGTGGAGAAGGCAGTCAATAGTGTCATAACTAACTGGGTCATCGCAGGGCGTCGTGGGGGGGTGTTAGTGTATTGAGTGGAACCCGTGTGATCAGATAAATCTACAGCTGGCAGCCCAGGGAGAGACCGTGGGGCCTCCCTTTAGTCAGCTGATGATGGGTGAGGGGATTTGTGACTGGGCTCAGCAGTCTTTTAAGGTCAGTCTTAATGAGTTCGCTAGAGTACTGGGACAGTGATCTGACCTGTCTCTGTTAGGCAGGTGATGTGGTCTGGGGAGTTGACAGATCTTACACAACCCCCATGAGTCACAACAGGTAGGGCTGTGACGGTCATGGAATTTGAGGTTACGGCAGGGTTTCCCAAACTCGGTCCCCAGAACCCCAAGGGGGACACTTTTAGTTTTTTGCCCTAGCAATATACAGCTGATTAAAATAATCAACCAATCATCACGCTTTGATCATTTGAATCAGATGTGTAGTGTTCGGGGGAAAAACTAAACGTGCAACCTTTAGGGGCCCGAGTTTCGGAAACTCTGGGATACAGTAATTGGCCGGGCCAATCTACATGGTCACCGACATAACCGTTGGGGGGAGGATTGGAGCGTATCAGACTCAAAAGAAACATGTGGCTTTTCTCTGCAACTTCACTATTGCCATTACACTTCGCTATTATCAGTAGCAATTCATTATTATTATTCAAGTTATTACCTTTAAATATTATTAGTCTAGTATATTCATTAAGAAATGTCAGATTGGTGAGGCATTCTGGAAAAAATACATATTCCGATTTTGACGCACTAACCTATTCATATCAAGTCCGATGCGTGTTTCCCTCCAATTTACAGAACAAAAACAAAATGGCCTATTTAACAGCGTTGATTAGTCTATAAATGATAAAGATTCCGTAACTAATTATACCATGCCCGGTTGAACAGGATTGTTAATTTATTCAACCCCTCCATCTTCTTTGCTACATATACACAACCATCCAAAAGTTTGGGGTCACTTAGAGATTTCCTTGTTTTTGAAAGAAACTTTTTTGTGTGTCTATTTTAATATATAACATCAAATTTATCAAATCGCAGTTGATTTGTCACGTGCGCCGAATACAACAGGTGTAGACCTTACAGTGAAATGCTTACTTACAGGCTCTAACCAATAGTGCAGAAAGGTATTAGGTGAACAATAATAAGTAAAGAAATAAAACAACAGTAAAAATCACAGTGAAAAACAGTAGCGAGGCTATAAAAGTAATATAATAATATAATAATATATGCCATTTAGCAGACGCTTTTATCCAAAGCGACTTACAGTCATTTGTGCATACATTCTACGTATGGGTGGTCCCGGGAATCGAACCCACTACCCTGGCGTTACAAGTGCCATGCTCTACCAACTGAGCTACAGAAGGACCACAGAAAAAGTAGCGAGGCTATAAAAGTAGCGAGGCTATAAAAGTAGCGAGTATAAAAGTAGCGAGGCTACATACAGACACCGGTTAGTCGGGCTGATTGAGGTAGTATGTACATGAATGTATAGTTAAAGTAACTATGCATATATGATAACCAGAGATTAGCAGCAACGTAAAAGAGGGGTTTGTGGGGAGGCATACAATGCAAATAGTTCGGGTAGCCACTTGATTACCTGTTCATATATATATATATATATATATATATATATATATGAATGTGGGACTATTTAAATGTATTTGACGGTTATATTATTTTCATGACGGTTCCACAGTTATTCAATTACCCTTACTGCCCTGACAATCTTTCAAGTCTTTCTCTGGGTGTTCCACTATAAGTAGATGGGGATTTGAATTCTTATGTCAACTTACTGTCTTTAGTTGGATTGAGATATAGTGTGAGTGTGTATATGAAGACAGAGTGAGACCGATGTGGGTATGGTGATTTGAATGTGTTGGGGAGCGAGAAGCAGATGCTTAGCCAATCACTTTGTGTGGCCCTCCCGGGCAGGCCTCCTTTTACAGTCTGCTGACACGCGTGCTATATTAAAGAGACACCACCCAGAGCTGCACCTGACAATTTACAGCAACCAACGCCACTACTAGGGCTCTGCAGAGAGAGAGAGGGAGAGCAAAATAGAGCAGGGAGAGCGAGAGGAGGAGCAGAGTGAAATTCAGCAGAGAAATAGGAGACCAGAGATATTCTGCCTGTGTGCACTGTGCTACGCTGTGCATCATCACTTCGGAGTGTTGGACTTCGTCTCACAGAGAACATGTGGAATTTCCAGCTTTCTTTCCCTTCGTGTTCTCCAGCAAACGTGTGAGCTGCCACAGACATCAATTCCCTGAGAGGGGAGCCTGCTTCGCCTGCAGCCTCTGCTGGGCTCTGTGGACTCAAACATTTTCTGGACATTTTCAGTTTCATTCTGGCACAGATCTTGTCATCTTTGACACAGATCTTTAACTTTATTGTATTTACAAACGGGCATCAGGCGGAGTAGCCGGAGTAGCTCTCTCGTCACTCTTCTGGGGAGTGGTGGTAGTGCCCAATAGTTGTGACCGGTCCCTATCCTGGATGGTCATGGTCCATATTGGGTGCTGAACCCATCGCTTGAACCCACTTGTGTCCATGAAGAGGTTTGGCAGCCTGAGGAGGAGTAAGAAGCGGAAGGAGCAGGACCTGCTCGCGGAAGGAAGACGCCAGTCAGAGCCACCATGTCTGCCTGGTAATGTCTTATGCTGTTCACATGATCACACCACTTAAATTGTCTATAAAAGTGTCTGAGTAGTATACACTGAGTGTATAAAACATTAGGAACATCTTCCTAGTATTGAGTTGCACCCCCTATTCCCCTCAGAACAGCTTCAATTCGTTGAAGCATGTACTCTACAAGGGGTCGAAAGTGTTCACACAGGGATACTGGCCCATGTTGACTCCAATGCTTCCCACAGTTGTGTCACGTTGGCTGGATGTCCTTTGGCTGGTGGACCATTCTTGATACACACAGGAAGCTGTTGAGCGTGAAAAACCCAGCAGCGATTGCAGTTCTTGACACACTCAAACCGGTGCGCCTGGCACCTACTGCCATACCCCATTCAAAGGTACTTAGTCTTTTGTCTTGTCCATTCACCGTCTGAATGGCACACATACACAATCCATATCTCGATCCATGTCTCTACATGTCTCCTCCCCTTCATCTACACTGATTGAAGTGCATTTAACAGGTGACATCCAGATGGGATCATGGCTTTCACCTGGTCCGTCTATGTCATGGAAAAAGCAGGTGCTCTTGTGTTTTGTGTATGACGGGCCACAAGACTGAAGACAGTATATGTTGAATATATTATCCTTCCCTCAAGGTCTCTTTAGATTCCATCCTGGATCAACAATCGCACTCAGAATAAATGTTTCTTATCGGAGCAGTCAAATGGACCCTCTATTAATACAGTAGTAGTAGTACAGTATAAACGGCATATACATTTTGTAACAAGTACAGTAAGGTAGACATCACCCGGACCCCCTGCTGATCCAGACGGTAAAAACAGAGCATCCATTTTGTAATTGGCACTGCAGCTACATATAGGGGCTGCTGACAGCTCGAAGGTCTTTATGGCCGGTGTCCCTCTGAAACATTTGTGATTTTTTTAACGTTGTACAGTGAGGATATGAGACGGTAAACTAACATGTTTGCATGTTAATTGCATTCAATCTAACTCATTGTGATTTAAGAGTAGTCTCGTGCTACATGAAATGGTAATTGATAGTCCTGTTGCTTGAGCTGGGTGATAATACGACGCTGTTATTTTTGACCCACATCTGTTAGTCACTATGTAATCATCGCTGCTCTGATTTGGAACGTTAAACTTTATGAAAATGACGGTGTCTCTCCTCCAGGAGTGTCAGGGACAGGGTCATCACACTGGATACATGGGGTTTTATGAATGTTGCCTTTGGAACATCTCACTGGATGCTTGGGCTGCATGAACTCCACAGCTCCTAAGGGGTGGGACTAACCTCTGGTTGACCTTTAGCCCTATTCTGTCCTGGGATCAGTGGAGGAAGAGGTCAAGGCACTACTGTCATTATGATGTGAACCTGTATGTGTAAACCCATATGTGGTGCTCAGTTGATTTTGGTCTGGCCCTATACTGTATGTGCTGTTGCCAAGTCTTCTATGGTTACAGCATGACAATAATAGAGGAGATTGACATGTCAACAATAGAAGAGTTGTCTACACAACAGCACGTACAGTATGGGACCAGGCTTGAAGACTTGTCTACACTACAGCACGTACAGTATGGGACCAGGGTTGAAGAATTGTCTGCACTACAGCACGTACAGTATGGGACCAGGCTAGAAGAGTTGTCTGCACTACAGCGCGTACAGTATGGGACCAGGGTTGAAGAATTGTCTGCACTACAGCACATACAGTATGGGACCAGGCTAGAAGAGTTGTCTGCACTACAGCACGTACAGTATGGGACCAGGGTTGAAGAATTGTCTGCACTACAGCACGTACGGTATGGGACCAGGCTAGAAGAGTTGTCTGCACTACAGCACGTACAGTATGGGACCAGGCTAGAAGAGTTGTCTGCACTACAGCGCGTACAGTATGGGACCAGGCTAGAAGAGTTGTCTGCACTACAGCACGTACAGTATGGGACCAGGCTAGAAGAGTTGTCTGCACTACAGCGCGTACAGTATGGGACCAGGCTAGAAGAGTTATCTGCACTACAGCGCGTACAGTATGGGACCAGGGTTGAAGAATTGTCTGCACTACAGCACGTACAGTATGGGACCAGGCTAGAAGAGTTGTCTGCACTACAGCGCGTACAGTAAGGGACCAGGGTTGAAGAATTGTCTGCACTACAGCGCGTACAGTATGGGACCAGGGTTGAAGAATTGTCTGCACTACAGCACGTACAGTATGGGACCAGGCTAGAAGAGTTGTCTGCACTACAGCGCGTACAGTATGGGACCAGGCTACATTTTGGTGCTGTGTTTATTATACATGGAGAGCACAATGTGATGAGACTACAGCCATAAGTAATATATCAGTAGCACTTTACTAAAAGCAAACAGGTGTAATGCATTTTGATGTGGTTTAAATGCAAGATTTCATCAGCATGTATGACCCCATTTATAACATTATTATAGTTGAATAATGATCCTGACAGCACCTTTTTGACAGCAACTATCTCGTATAGTTACTAAGCTCGTCATGTTAGGTTTGAGCTCACATGTCATGTAGTGTAAGGGAAAGGGGGAATATTAAGGATTTACAAAATGTACTGCCCACACACAAAAAAATCCTCAACAATCTACACATAATACCCCATTTTGACAAAGCGTAGTAGGTTTTTAGATGTTTTGCCAATTTATTAAAAGCAAAAAATAGATCATATTTACATACACTACTGTTCAAAAGTTTGGGGTCACTTAGAAATGTCCTTTTTTTGGAAGAAAAACATTTTTTTTGTCCATTTTAAAATAACATCAAATTGATCAGAAGGAGAAAGTGTAGACATTGTTAATGTTGTAAATGACTATTGTAGCTGGAAACAGCAGATTTTTTCAATGGAAGTTCTCTGCTACTGGAACAAATTGCAAAAATCTGAAGCTGGAGACTCCTATCTCCCTCACTAGCTTTAAGCACCAGCTGTCAGAGCATCTCACAGATCACTGCACCTGTACATAGCCAATCTATAAACAGCCCATCCAACTACCTCATCCCCATACTGTATTTATTTATTTATCTTGCTCCTTTGCACCCCAGTATCTCTACTTGCACATTCATCTTCCGCAAATCTACCATTCCAGTGTTTAATTGCTATATTGTAATCACTTCGCCACCATGGCCTATTTATCGCCTTCACTCCATTTTCTTACCTCATTTGTATATAGACTTTTTTCTACTGTATTATTGACTGTATGTTTTGTTTATTCCATGTGTAACTCTGTGTTGATGTATGTGTCGAACTGCTATGCTTTATCTTGGCCAGGTCACAGTTGCAAATGAGAAATTGTTCTCAACTAGCCTACCTGGTTAAATAAAGGTTAAATAAACGTCTGGAGGAAGCCTGGCACCATCCCTACGGTGAAGCATGGTGGCTGTGGCAACGTGCTGTGGGGATGTTTTTCAGTGGCAGGGACTAGGAGACTCGTCAAGATCGAGGCAAAGATGAACGGAGGAAAGTACAGAGAAATCATTCATGAAAACCAGCTCCAGAGCGCTCAGGACCTCAGATTGAGGCGAAGGTTCACCTTCCAACAGGACAACAATCCTAAGCACACAGCGAAGACAATGCAGGAGTGGCTTCAGGGCAAGTCTGAATGTCCTTGAGTGGCCCAACCAGAACTGAGAACATCTCTGGAGAGACCTGAAAATAGCTGTGCAGCAACGCTCCCCATCCAACCTGACAGAGCTTGAGAGGATCTGCAGAGAAGAATGAGAGAATCTCTCCAAATACAGGTGTGCCAAGCTTGTAGCGTCATACCCAAAGAAGACTCGAGGCTGTAATCGCTGCCAAAGGTGCTTCAAAAAAGTACTATGTGAAGGGTTGAATACTTATATAAATGTCGTATTTCGTTTTTTTTTAAAATTTGCTAACATTTCTAAAAACCTGTTTTTGCTTTGTAATTATGGGATATTGTGTGTAGGTTGATGAGGGACAAAAAACATTAAATCAATTTTAGAATAAGGCTGTAATGTAACAAAATGTGGAAAAAGTTCAGGGGTCTTTATACTTTCCGAATGCACTGTACATCAGACAGCCAGCCTTATAACCCAACATGGCTGACAGCCCAGTCACCCCTTTCAAACTCCTAAGGGAAATCTGCCCCTCACCACTGCAGATCAGAAACACTGATTGCTTAATGTTGAGGCCAAGCAGTATTGTGACACCTGCCTTCCTCCTTAGACTTAATGGAAAGAACATTGGCCAATATGATGCCGTCACAGTCTTAGTTCACCATTGCCCTTTTATACACAAAGCTTTTCAGTGTTTTCAAAATGTAGTGTGACACAATCTGACATGCTGAATTAGATGACGATTGTTGGGTGTTTCAGTTAAACAACTGAGGGGCCAGTCGGCAAAATCCAATGGGCCAGTGCTGATCCATGGACTAAATGCAGGGGTGGGCAACTCCAGTCCTCGAGCGCCTGATGGTGTCACACTTTTCCTTCATCCCACGTAAACACAGCCGAGGTGTGTTAGCTGGGGCTGGGGCAAAACTGTGATACCAATCAGGCCCTGGAGGACTGGTGTTGCCCACCCCTGGAGAGGTTAAGAAACACTGGTATAGATGACCTCAGTACCCCATGTGGCGTATTCCCCCTCCCTCCCTGTGTGTTTGATGAGGAGGGCCTCCCTCCCTGCTGTCCCCCTGTGTTATCTTCTCCTGCGGAATGTGCCACAACAGCGTAGCTAAAATAAGACACCAAAACGACTGAAGAGAGGGCTGGTATTAGCCAGCTAAATGTCAGGAGATTAGTGGAGATGTGTTTTTGTGTGACACGATGAATGCCTGTGCAGATTGATCCTCTTCAATGAAGTTGAGCTTTCATTAGATGGTATATCGGTTTACATTTGAGTGCAACTTCCATTTAGTATTCAGTCCCTTTTATTTGAACGCAGAAGTCGGTGTGTGCGCTGTATGGTTTACTAGGGGGTTCTATACACAGCCATAAAATTTGAATTCTAACTCAAAAGAGAAGGTAGTGAATTAGTTTGTATGCCCCAATCCAAAAACCATGCATGTCTTAAAATGACTAGTATAAATCATAAAATATGTCAGTTTCACTTAAGGTCGAGAGGTTTGACAACTATACCGCGTAAAATTCAAGATAGTTGGGAACATTTTTGTTGTCCCAATACCGTGACATTGGGATTATGAACTGATGTACAAAACATTTGACGCATCGATCCATTATTTTCAATATAAATTATGATATTTTCGCTACAAAAAGACTGCTCAATATATTGGGCATTGAACAGTCAGCCCTGTGCAGACTCTGCCACGAGGAAACAGGATCAATAGTTAATCTCTTTTCATCTTTGGAGTCAGGTCCAGAAGGGGTTTTAAGTCGTGTCTATGTTCAGATGGACCTACAACTGTACTATAAGGGGATCTGAAAAACCATGATCAATCAATGGGAAATATGATTATACTCTTAAAAGTCAAGTACGAACTTTTAGGGCAATCTCTGTAGAAATGGTACGAGTAGAGCGGTTCAAGACCCTCGTAAGACAGTAAAATATAATGATGTATTGTAAAACGGTAATATACTAGGAACAAATGTGTGAATTAACATTAGAGGGATTGGTTGACTTGACAACGTACTTGGAGTCCAGTAAAAATAGGAGGCTGTATGTACACTGTATCTACACTGAAAAAAATATTAACGCAACATGTAAAGTGTTGGTCACTGAAATAAAGCTGAAATAAAAGATCCCAGAAATGTTCCATACGCACAAAAAGCTTATTTCTTTTAAATGTTGTGCACATTTGTTTACATCCCTGTTAGTGAGAATTTCTCCTTTGCCAAGATAATCCATCCACCTGACAGGTGTGGCATATCAAGAAGCTGATTAAACAGCATGATCATTACACAGGTTCACCTTGTGCTGGGGACAATAAAAGGCAACTCTAAAATGTACAGTTTTGTCACACAACACAATCCCAAAGATGTCTCAAGTTTTGAGGGAGCGTGCAATTGGCATGCTGACTGCAGAAATGTCCACCAGAGTTGTTGCCAGATAATTTAATGTTAATTTCTCTACCATAAGCTTCCTTCAATGTCATTTTTTGAGAGAATTTGGCAGTGGGGTTATGGTATGTGCAGGCATAATCTACAGACAGCGAACACAATTGCATTTTATCGATGGCAATATCGTGAAAAGATCCTGAGGTCCATTGTAAGTGTCACGTTGTATAATGATTGGAGACAGGTGCAGGAATACGAAAGTTTTTATTTATTTCACTACCCAAAATGCCGTACGTCATGAACATGAATGGGACAAACCCCAAAACAAACACGTGTGTATATGTGTGATATATATATATATATAACACAGGGCTGTGACCCAAACAAAGGGCGAGGTGTAAAACTCTAATAAATACATGGGACGAGACCCGTAATAACACACAAGCCGATACAACAGAGCACAGGTACTCACAAGACCAACGGACATGGAACAATAATCAACAAGGACAATGGTTGAAGTTGAAGTCAGAAGTTTACATACACTTAGGTCGGAGTCATTAAAACTCGTTTTTCAACCACTCCACAAATTTCTTGTTACCAAACTATAGTGTTGGCAAGTCGGTTAGGACATCTACTTTGTGCATGACACAAGTAATTATTCAACAATTGTTTACAGACTGATTATTTCACTTATAATTCACTATATCACAATTCCAGTGGGTCAGAAGTTTACATACACTAAGTTGACTGTGCGTTTACACAGCTTGGAAAATTCCAGAAAATTATGTCATGGCTTTAGAAGCTCCTGATAGGCTAATTGACATCATTTGAGTCAATTGGACTTGTACCTATGGATGTGTTTCAAGGGCGACCTTCAAACTCAGTGCCTCTTTGCTTGACATCATGGGAAAATCAAAAGAAATCGGCCAAGACCTCAGGAAACAAAATGGTAGACCTCCACAAGTCTGGTTCATCCTTGGGAGAAATGTTCAAATGCCTGAAGGTACCATGTTCATCTGTACAAACAATAGTACGCAGGTATAAACACCATGGGACCACACGTCTCCTAGAGATGAATGTACTTTGGTGCGAAAAGTGCAAATCAAAATTGGTTAACAACAGCAAAGCACCTTGTGAAGATGCTGGAGGAAACAGGTACGAATGTATCTATATCCACAGTAAAACAAGTCCTATATCGACATAACCTGAATGGCCGCTCAGCAAGGAAGAAGACACTGCTCCAAAACAGCCATAAAAAGGCCAGACTACGGTTTGCAACTGCACAAGGGGACAAATATCGTACTTTTTGTAGAAAGGTCCTCCGGTCTGATGAAACAAAAATATAATTGTTTAGCCATAATGACAATCGTTATGTTTGGGGGAAAAAAGGGGAGGCTTGCAAGCTGAAGAACACCATCCCAACTGTGAAGCACTGGGGTGGCAGGATCATGTTGTGGGGGTGCTTTGCTGCAGTTGGGACTGGTGCACTTCACAGAATTGATGGCATCATGAGGGTGGAAAATTGTGGATCTATTGAAGCAACATCTCAAGACATCAGCCAGGAAGTTAAAGCGTTGTCGAAAATGGGTCTTCCAAATGGACAATGTCCCCAAGCATACTTCCAAAGTTATGGCTTAAGGACAACAAAGTCAAGGTATTGGAGTGGCCATCACAAAGCCCTAACCTCAATCCTATAGAAAATCTGTGGGCAAAACTGAAAAAGCGTGTGCGAGCAAGGAGGCCTACAAACCTGACTCAGTTACACCAGCTCTGTCAGGAGGAATGGGCCAAAATTCACCCAACTTATTGTGGGAAGCTTGTGGAAGGCTACCCAAATATTTGACCCAAGTTAAACAATTTAAAGGCAAAGCTACCAAATACTAATTGAGTGTATGTAAGCTTCTGACACACTGGGAATGTGATGAAAGAAATCAAAGCTGAAATAAATCATTCTCTTTACTATTATTCTGACATTTCACATTCTTAAAATAAAATGTTGATCCTAACAGACCTAAGACAGGGAATTTTAACTAGGATTAAATGTCAGGAATTGTGGAAAAACTGAGTTTAAATGTATTTGGCTAAGGTGTATGTAAACATCTGACTTCAACTGTATATTGAATTGCAAAGTTTTCCACCAGATCCTCCAACGAGTGGAGGGGTTGGTAAAAAAAAGGGTGATCAGAAATAATGCAAGCAAGGTTATTTGATAGACTAATCTGTCTTCTAGCAAAAAAAGGTTTATCTATGTTTCTGCTTTGTAATGCAACCTGGGAAGTTGTCGTTTTTCAGATCAAACATAATTTAGTTTGCTTGAACAATTTACATTTCGGTTCAAGTAATCCCTAATCACCTCCGCTGTTACGACAGTGTGCCTTCATAAGGCAGTTATGACTTATAGTTCTATAGGCGATTTGTTAGATCAGTGAGTGGTGACTTGAATGTCAAAGTGAAGTTGTTGATAAGTTACTGGAGATGAGCAGAGTACCATGGCAGTCCCAGGGTCTAGTGGAGGAAATGTGAACCCCTCGGTACGCATCACCCACGTCACTGGAAATATGGCCTCAGAAATATGTCAGCAGGGTGGGGCTCGGGCCATGTGTGTGGGTGGGTGTCATATGTCAACCCGTTCCCCGTGCTGGGTCGTGACTGCTGAGGGCCATGTGAGGGCTGTCATGTGATCAAGCGGCAGCCTCGACCTGACAGACGCTGCCAGAACAGGAGCTTTCTAGCCTCTCAGGCAGCTGTCCAATAATACTATGGCCAGGCTGAATCACTATTAGTTCTGTATGGTATACTGTACACTAGATACCGATAACTGCCAAAATAAGGGAACACTTGAGTAAATGAGGGATACAAAGTATATTGAAAGCAGGTGGTTCCACACAGGTGTGGTTCCTGAGTGCTTAGGTTCCTCATGCTTAGGGTCATGTATAAACATGGCCAGTTGCCCATTATTTTGGCATCCATAGAAGAAGAATAAGTCTCTGTGACTTTGAAAGAGGTGTCTCAAAGGAGAATAGGGGGTTTAAAGGGTGTGTGCGTGTGCTTGCGTGTGTGCGTGTCAGTCAGTCAGCAGATCTCAACCCAAATGAAAACTTATGGGAGATTCTGGAATGGTGCCTAAGACAGCGTTTTCCATCAAGAAAACATCAAATGATAGAATGTCTAGTGGAAGAATGGGGTCATATCCCTCCAATAGAGTTCCAGACACTTGTAGAATCTATAATGCGCATTGAAGCTGTTCTGGCGGCTCGTGGTGGCCCAAAGCCCTACTAAGATGCTTTATGTTGGCGTTTCCTTTATTTTGGCATTTACCTGTATCTCTTCACTGATTTATGATATGATACACATCATCAAGGCTGGGTAATGGCACAGTGGTAGTGGTAGTAGGACATGAAGCTAGGAATAGAGGAAGGATGGATCGATAACTATATTCCACTCTATTGTTAATTGCCAGAATATAGATGTTCTTCACATTTATTTGATTGAAATTTGAACCAGCTTTGGATACATTTTTTAGGTATTCGAAGATGTTCTCTGATACTGTGTGTTGGTCCAACCCGTTCCTGACAACCTACATACAGTACATTCAAATACGTCTACTGTAGTTGTCATAGGACTCACAAGCTTTGCTTGCACTGCAGTGATCCACTGAAATCAATTGATTGCTGTTCTTTAGGGACAGGGTGGGCTGGATATTTTCATTATTTTCTTGGCAGGTTTCCAGGCCCTGGCAGCACTTAACCACACATGATGTGAATGGAAAATCCCATCAGCAAGCTCAATTCAGATTATTCATCTGGATGAATCAAGCATTATTGACACATCAGCTTCGCTGATGATAAATGAGGATACTTAATGATATTCCAATCAATATTGTTCTGAAAAGCAAAATATCTTGGGGAGCCACTCCACTATTACAGTATCATGTGACAAGCACAAACTATGTTGAAAGGGTACAGTATATCCCAATCAGAAAGGACATAATTGAGTTGAGATTGACTGTGAACATTGCAACAGCACTACAGGAGATGTCTAGGGAAACTCCATGTATAAATGACAGGCCTGTGTAGACCAGTGCTAACTGCTAATCCTTTTCTGGTCTTTGTTTTTCCTCCACAGTCTCCGGCCTCTCGTCTTCCCCCACCCCACCCAGCACCCCCACCCAGGCCCCTAGCCAGTCCATGCTGTTCCCCCAGGAGGTCCACCAGAGTGTCCCTGAACGTCTGGGCCGCTCCCTCTCATCACCCCCACCAGACACCGGACAGCGCCTCAGCCTGCCCGCCTCTGCCAAGCCCTCTTCCTCTCCGATACCCTACGCCTTCCCACTGCCCCAAGCTACCTCACAGCCAGTGAGTGATACCTCTTACTACCTACTACACCAACTGCTGGTTTAGGCTGTGTGTTAGTAGCAGTGATAATTGATTGTGCAATGAAACAATATTGCAGGGTTGCCGAGGAAAAGTGGTGTAAGGGAGAAGCTGAGGTGATTTTCTGTGAGTCTCCTAGACCAGGGGTTCCCAACCTTTTTCCCCCAGGGCCCCCTTTTTCACATTGTTTAATGCCCCCCCTTTCAATTATTGTTATTAAATACAACACCAGCCTGATTTTTCTTTTATGTGAGGGACCTAGGAAAATGTTGTTTAAAAATAAATTCTACATAGTTTAACAAGACTGATGTCTTTAAGATAAGAGGTAAGATAGTACTTTATTAATCCCCCAGAGGAACATTTTTATTGCACCAGCCAGTAGATATATTACAAATAAATACACCATAAAAACACAAGAACACACAGACACTAAGAGCAGCACATCATCAATGAATATAAAAATGAAGTGTTCGTGGTAAAAAGCCTCATAGCATATGGTAAAAAGGATTTCTGTCTGCCAAAATCTGTCTGCCATCAAACTGCAATGCTCCAGGCAGATACTGTGGAGGTAGCTAGTGTTGGCCTCTATACTGTTGAGCTTTTTGAGGATCCTCTTTTCCAGGATGGGCTCTAGATTGTCCTGGTGGGTGCTAATGGTAGATCCAGTCTTCTTTGTGATTTTGTTTAGCCTGTCTCTAATGATGTTAGCCCCCCGAGCAGATTACGCTGTAAAACAGGACACTAGACACAACGCTATTTAAAAAATATTTGGAGCATTTTTGAGCAGACATCAAAGGATCTGAGCCTCCTCAAAAAGAATAGCCTTTACTGAGCATTTTTGAAAAACCATGGAGGTGTTCTCTTTCCACTGCTGCTTATCATCAATCACCACCCCCAGGTATTTGTACGAGTCCACCCTTTCCACAGTGATGATCACAGGAGATGCGCTCCTTCTTCCTCCTGAAGTCTATCAGCTCTTTGGTTTTAGACGCATTAAACGCTCCAGGTGGTTTTAGATGCGCCGTGCCACAAATGAGGATATTTCCTCCCTGTGTAGGGGAGTCATCATCCTTCGTGATGTAGCCTACAATGCCTGAATCATCTGAAACCTTTTGTAGGTGACAGGAGGCTTGGGCGTGCCGGCTGTCTGCTGTGTAGAGGGTGAAGAGGAATGGTGACAGAACCTTCACTTTTGTGGCACCCGTGTTAGTGATGATGGTTTCTGAGACCGAGTGGTTCTGTTGTCTGACCCGTTGCGGCCTGTCAGTGAGGTAGTCCATGAACCAGGTGATGGTGGAAGGATGTAACTGCCCTGACCTGTGGTTTGCAGGCTAGAAGATTGGCTTAGATATTGTTGAAGGCACTGGAAAACTCTTAATAGCATAATGCGGACTGCTCTCTCCAAGTGCATCTTTCACACCTATCTTGGCCTGGTTGGCAAACTGCAGGGAGTCAAGAAACCCCTGCACCTGCTGATTAAGTTGTGCAAGGACCACTCTCTCAAACGCCTTCATCAACTGAAAAGTGAGTGCAACAGGTCTGACGTTGTTTAGCTCTGTCTCTTGGCGTTTTTGGGAACAGGCACAATGCAGGAGGATTTCCACTGTGTAGGTACAGTAGAGGTAGACAGTGACTGTATTTGTATTTATTATGGATCCCCATTAGCTGTTGCCAAGGCAGCATCTACTCTTCCTGGGGTTCAGCAAAATGAAGGCAGTTATACAATTTTAAAAACATTGTAATACAACAGATTTCACAACACATTGTGGGCCCTCAGGCCACTACTCTACATCACAAAATCCATGTGTACATGTGTGTATAGTGCGTATGTTATCATGTGTGTGTATGCGTGTGTCTATGCCTGTGTGTGTCTCTTCGTAGTCTCCGCTGTTCCACTAAGCCGGGTGGACACTACACGACTTTCACAATTCTAACATTGCTGAGCCTCTTTCTTTAAACGACCGTCTTTCCTCAAATCAAATCAAATTGCATTAATCACACGCGCCGAATACAACAGGTGTAGACCTTACAGTGAAAAGCTTACGTACGAACCCCTAACCAACAGAGAAGTTTTAAAAAATACGCATCAGAATTAGAGATAAAAGTAACAAGTAATTAAAAAATAACAATATATACAGGAGGTGCCGGTACAGAGTCAGTGTGCGGGGGCACCGCTTAGTTGAGGTAGTATGTACATGTAGGTAGAGTTCATTGAAGTGACTATGCATAGATGACAACAGAGAGTGGCAGTGGTGTGGAGCAATGCGAGTAGTCTGGGTAGCCATTTTACTAGATGTTCAGGAGTCTTATGGCTTGGGGGTAGAAGCTGTTTAGAAGCCTCTTGGACCTAGACTTGGCGCTCCGGTACCGCTTGCAGTGCGGTAGCAGAGAGAACAGTCTATGACTGTGGTGGCTGGAGTCTTTGACAGTTTTTAGGGCCTTCCTCTGACACCGCCTGGTATAGAGGTCTGGGATGGCAGGAAGCTTGGCCCCAGTGATGTACTGGGCTGTACGCAACTAACCTCTGTAGTGCCTTGCTGTCAGAGGCTGAGCAGTTGCCATACCAGGCAGTGATGCAACCAGTCAGGATGCTCTCGATCGTGCCGCTGTAGAACATTTTGAGGATCTCAGGACCCATGCCAAATCTTTTTAGTTTCCTGAGGGGAAATAGGCTTTGTCGTGCCCTCTTCATGACTGTCATGGTGTGCTTGGACCATGTTAGTTGTTGGTGATGTGGACACCAAGGAACTTGAAGCTCTCAACCTGCTCCACTGCAGCCCTGTCTGAGAATGGGGGCATGCTCGGTCCTCATTTTCCTGTAGTCCACAATCATCTCCTTTCTCTTGATCACGTTGAGGGAGAGGTTGTTGTCCTGGCACTACATGGCCAGGTCTCTGACTTCCTCCCTATAGGCTGTCTCGTTGTTGTCAGGCCTACCACTGTTGTGTCATCAGCAAATTTGATGATGGTGTTTGAGTCGTGCTTGGCCATTCAGTCATGGGAGTACAGGAGGGAACTGAGCACGCACCCTTGAGGGGCCCCTGTGTTTAGGATCAGTGTGGCGGATGTGTTGTTACCTACCCTTACCATCTGGGGGCGGCCCGTCAGGAAGTCCATGATCCAGCTGCAGAGGGAGGTGTTTAGTCCCAGGGTACTTAGCTTATTGATGAACTTTGAGGGCACTATGGTGTTGAATGCTGAGCTGTAGTCAATGAATGGCATTCTCACATAGGTGTTCCTTTTGTCCAGGTGGGTAAGGGCAGTGTGGAGTGCAATAGAGACTGCATCATCTGTAGGGGCATTATGCAAATTGGAGTGGGTCTTGGGTTTCTGGGATGATGGTGTTGATGTGAGCCATGACCAGCCATTCATAGCACTTCATGGCTACAGACGTGAGAGCTACTGGTCGGTAGTCATTTAGGCAGGTTACCTTAGTGTTCTTGGGCAGAGGCACTATGGTGGTAAGCTTAAAACATATTGGCATTATAGACTCGGACAGGGACAGGTTGAAAATGTCAGTGAAGACACTTGTTAGTTGGTCAGCGCATGCTCGCTGTACACATCCTGGTAATCAGTCTGGCCCTGTGGCCTTGTGAATGTTGACCCATCTAAAGTTCTTACTCACATCAGCTGCAGAGAGCGCGATTCCTGTAGTTTTTTGTGTGTTGCCTATGTAGTGGTGTGCACACTAAACGATCTGGCACAGACAGTGATCACACACTACAAGATTCTTCACTTGGATTCTCCATACCATGCTGTCTGGCAAAATCTATGATGTGATTCGATTTACGTAGCTACAAGCTGTTGCTCAATGCAGCCTCATAAACATTCAGTCAGACATTCACGCTTGCCATACAGCTTTGAAATATCTAGCCAACATTTTGAATTGAATAGCATTGCTTGTGAACTTCAGAGCTGTAACGATTTGTCACTTTGGCTTTGTTTGAAGGCAAGTACAAACACATACTGGTACTAGTCATCACTCCTTCTCGAGAGTACACACATTCTGGGTGAAGCGAAACGACGTCGTCTCACTGGCTTCTTCTCTGGCGAGCTGTCTTTGGCTATTGCTGATTACCGTTCTCAAAACATGTCGTTGCATATCTCACACTACAAGAGCGTTGCAGATTTTGTGCCAATTAAAATCAAACCTGTTTGAAAATATCTGGGACTGCTCAAAGACCAAAATGCGCCTTTGGCCCGCTCACATTAAACGGGTGACGGCCGCGCGCCCCGAGTTGGCAATGACAAGGGGATTTTGTCTCCGATCTCACAAACTTGTCTGGGACGGCTAAAATGCCGACCAAAATCATGTAGTGTACACCCGACATAAGGTGTATTTTTATCTGTTTTTACTGCCAGGCAAGTCAGTTAAGAACACATTCTTATTTTCAATGATGGCCTGGGAACAGTGGGTTAACTGCCTGTTCAGGGGCAGGACGACAGATTTGTACCTTGTCAGCTCGGGGGTTTGAACACGCAACCTCTAACGTGTATTGACTCAGTGATGTGAATACTTATGCAAATGAGATATTTCTGTATTTCATTTTCAATACATTAGCTAAAATGTCTAAAGCAAACAAATTTTCACTTTGTCATTATGGGGTATTGTGTGTAGATGAGTGAATGTTTTTTAAAATACATTTTGAAGTCAGGCTGTAACAACAAAATGTTAGGGGGGTATGAATACTTTCAGAAGGCACTGTTGATTGATTGAGGATGTGATGTATAACTAATACTTCAAGTAACTGTCTGTGTCTGTCTGGTTGAGCTATAGCACACACTACCCTGATCGTGTAAGTCAATACTTCATCACCATCTTTGGTTTTGTTGTTTCTTCTTACACCCTAAACCCCATGACTATAAGACCATGAGTCATAAGTATCTCTCCCTCTCTCTCTAATATTGATCATTTCTCACGCTGTCTCTCTCCTCCTCTCTCCTCACCTCTCGCTCAACACACACCAGGCTATCCTCTTACCACAATCAAAGGAATGACTTCACTGCCACTTCCAATCTGGAAGCGTGTTAATGAAACAGCCCTCCATCTCCAATCTGACATCTCCGTGTTAACCTACAGCGCGTTCCCTTCCCTGTTCCCTGTGGCAGTGCAGCAGCAGATTGGGATGGGATTCATGCCCATGCTGATACGGGGTTAGGCTGAGAATTGCTGTGTCACGATGAGGGTGACTCTGGGGGGGGGGGTTGGTTGGACATGCCATGGGTGATCTTTCAGGGCTGTTTCTTCTACTGCACTGGATTAGGGTCTAATCAAGGGTTTAGGGGAGATGAAGAAAAACATGTTTTTAAAGGATTTTGAATCCTCATATGCTACAAAGAGCACAGTATGGCGTATGGCTTGGCTCATTGTATGTGCCATGATGAAGTGTTTTGTAGGATAGGGAGGAAGGGAATTTGCCTCATTGACATTTGCATGTTAGTGCTGTACACAGATTTATTTTGTTGTAGGATTATTTTGCTGCAGCACAGCCTCTGTCTCTGCACAGTGTCTTAGTCATTGTGCAGTAGCCAGCCTACTTCATCTCTTGCCATACGGATTTATTTTTATGCACTACCCATATACGTAAATAATTCTCTATTGTGCAAATTGTTTCATTTTAATGTCTTGCAAAAAAGGTTAAGGGCATAGAGAAGGACGGGGAATCCTTGGCTTCTGGCTGCTTGGCAACATAAGGGATTTCCTAATATGGTGAAAAGCCGTGGTTGTTTCGCATGTAGGATTCTAGTGCGTGATCATAATAATAAATGCAAATTGAACGAATTCCCTTGTCGTTCACAATCCACAGAATGCGCAAAAAAACATATGCTTCCGAGCAGATACACTGTCACACGTAGCCTATGTCAGTCTGTTTTTTTTAAATAAAAATATTTTTGCTTCGTTTTTTATCCGGAAGACTTGTACACTCCTTTGTTTTATTCAGTAGTATGCTTCTACAGTAAGCATTGGCTGCTTGATATATTTAGGAATGTGCCACTAATACAGAGTTAAGGGGTGTGTAGTCTACTAATAATGTGCCATTACAGTTACTGGCAGGCACAGTGCTCCAGATATGAATTGCCCACAGTCTACAGTAGAAACTTGGACAAGGGCAATTGAATGAGTTGCACGCAGTACGCACGTTTTGACATTGTCAGACAGACGGGGCTTGCTTTTCTTAATGTTGCCTTTGCGCAAGGACATGTAGCCTACTGGAAGTCTCTCAAAAATATAGATGATTTTGTCATGGTGTAAAGTGCCAGCAATTATTGAATGTATATTGTTATTTTAATCTTAACTTTGCCAAACGGCGAGTGGTTGTGCGCCTGAAAGCGT
Source organism: Oncorhynchus gorbuscha (assembly GCF_021184085.1). Classification (NCBI taxonomy): domain Eukaryota; kingdom Metazoa; phylum Chordata; class Actinopteri; order Salmoniformes; family Salmonidae; genus Oncorhynchus; species Oncorhynchus gorbuscha. Next base: position 51,759,795 of record NC_060180.1, on the reverse strand, counting down.
GCGTCTGATGTCATATTGTGGTAGGTTTGGAGCGCGTTCTTGACTGTCTCTTATTCTTACAGAATTTCTACGGTTTATTCGAAGGCATGTTGGAGAAACTTGAACTAGACGATGATGGTGTTGGTAAGTGCATTTACGTAGTCGACTAGTCTACATTTAGAATTTTACTTGATGGTGTTATGTAGCCATTTATTTGGCGTTTTTGCAATTGTATCAGCTTATAGTTAAAGACCAGGGCTCAATATGGAATGCATGCTAATTTGTAAAGTGCTGGTGTGAATTGTAATGTGAATATTAATTCCAGTACATAGGTGACACCGGTTGCTATTCACAGAATATGACGCTTCATAGGTTAAATTACTCTGGTTTTGCTCATTTTTGTACCAATACAACAAGTGTCATCCTGATTGCAAAATCACAATCCTTCACATTGATGCCTTATTATGCAGGATGTGTTTTGATCGTAACCCAACTATTGCCTGGTGATAGCGCAAAGTCTTCTGCAGTCCTGTCAGCATGCTCTGTTGGAATAAGGGATCCCCCAGCCCAAGAGGTGGCATCATTGCTTCAGTACGAATATTGAGATGATCCAATATACACATTTGATGTGAATATTTGTGTCTGTCTTTACAGCTGCTGAACCAGACAGTGACATTTACATGCGCTTTATGAAGTCCCATAGCTGCTATGACATCGTCCCCACCAGCTCCAAGCTGGTTGTGTTTGACACTGGCCTGCAAGTAAGTGAGCCCAGCTCCTCCACATGACGACACGTTGACATCACGTTGGAGCCATCATGGATAAGGGACCATATTCAAAAAGCGCTTCAAAGTAGAAGTGCTGATTGAGGATTATTTCTTTGGGTTTTAGATCATAATGGATAAGACTACATGGACACGGGGCACCTGATCTTAGATCAGCAATCTGAGACACTTTCTGGCCAAGCCCAGACAGACACACAGGGTTGAGAATTCAGACTATGTATAAATACGTTTGAGTAGGCCTGACTGTAACCTAACATTGAGCATCTGCATAGCTTTTGTTTATCTTACTAGGTTTGTCCACTGAGGGACGTTCTTATGGCTATTGAAGTGTCTCCTTGGTTTGAAAGGCACTGCTGAGAGCGGTTTGGTTAATGTTCCATGAGGAGAGCAGTGCTATTGCTAGTGCTAATGATTTGCCTCATAAAATGGTTAAACAGTAATCAGCCACTGAATCTATTTAAACTCAAGGTTGTAGTTCCCTTTATCTGAGTATGAAACCCCTTAAAACCAGAATGCTTCAGTGTTTGATTTGGATTTCAATTGAACACTTCCACATTTGTACAATATGTACAATACCACCTTCAGAACCTTGCCATCCATGTGTTTCTGTGCATGATCGTGGTCTTTTCTCACAGGTGAAGAAGGCTTTCTATGCCTTAGTGGCCAATGGGGTGCGAGCTGCTCCACTGTGGGACTCGGAGAGGCAGTGTTTTGTGGGTACGAAACGCCTTTTGTGTATGACACACGTTCACATGAAATGCATTCATGCTTAATGCATTCACTGATGCGAACACACAACAAAATGCTAATTCAAAGAACAGCAAAAACAAGCAAAACCCCAGCCATTATCACATTGGTTGCTGTAGCTTCATTCACCTCAGTCGATCTATAAACACATAGCCTGTTAGCCATATAGTTAGCCACTACACATTAACTCACATTAACTCAGCACCGGAATTAAAAACGTTTTAGTTGTTGCAGTTTTACAGCTAATTTCCTACAATTCTACACATATTGCAATATTGCAAACTTATCTGAGTGAGAGTGACTAACAAAATCAATGGTGTTCCTGCAGGCCCTGTCGGTATTTCGTCTTTGATTATTACATGTTTAGATAGCTGGCTAGACTCTCTAGACTAATTTTCCCATCTAAAACATGTTAATTGACATGGGCTAATTGAATGACTGTCATTGAGTGACACAACAAGAGGAAAACTGATGTTGCACAACCAAGTTTTGAAATTGCACCTTGTGTATTCTACTATTCTAACTCTCAAGTTGAAACCCCAACTGAGTTCCAAATGTGTAGATAGATAAGATAAGATAAGATAAGATAAGATAAGATAAGATAAGATAGATAGATAGATAGATAGAGTGCCAGTCAAAGGTTTGGACACATTTACTCATTCAAGTTTGTTTTTATTTGTAAAATTTTCTACATTGTAGTATAATAGTGAAGATATCAAAAATATGAAATAATTCATATGGAATCATGTAGTAAGTAAAACAATGTAAAACAAATCAAAATTAATTTTCTATTTGAGATTTTTCAAAGTAGCCACCCTTTGCATTGATGACAGCTTTGCATGCTCTCAACCAGCTTCATGAGGAAGTCACCTGGAATGCATTTCAATTAACAGGTGTGCCTTGATAAAAGTTAATTTGTGGAATTTCTTTCCTTAATGCGTTTGAGACAATCAGTTGTGCTGTAACAAGGTAGGGTGGTATACAGAGATGGCCCTATTTGGTAAAAGACCAAGTCCATATTATGGCAAGAACAGCTCAAATAACCAAATAGAAACGACTGTCCATCCTTACTTTAAGACATGAAGGTCAGTCAATCCGGAACATTTCAAGAACTTTGAATGTTTCTTCAAGTGCAGTCGCAAAAACCATTAAGCACTATGATGAAACTGGCTCTCATGAGGACCGCAACAGGAAAGGAAGACCCAGAGTTACCTCTGCTTCAGAGGATACGTTCATTAGAGCTACCAGCCTCAGAAATTGCAGCCCAAATAATAGCTTCACAGAGTTCAAGTGACAGACACATCTCAACATGAACTGTTCAGAGGAGACTGTGTGAATCAGGCCTTTATGGTCAAATTGCTGCAAAAAAACAAATAAACGACACCAATAATAAGAAGAGACTTGCTTGGGCCAAGAAACATGAGCAATGGACATTAGACTGGTGGAAATCTGTCCTTTGGTCTGATGAGTGCAAATTTGAGATTTTTGCTTCCAACCACCGTGTCTTTGAGACGCGGTGTGGGTGAACGGATGTTCTCCGCATGTGTGGTTCCCACCGTGAAGCATGGAGGAGGAGGTGTGATGGTGTGGCGTGCTTTGCTGGTGACACTGTCAGTGATTTATTTGGAATTCAAGGCACCCTAACCAGCATGGCTACCACAGCATTCTGCAGCGATACGCCATCCCATCTGGTTTTCGCTTAGTGGGACTATCATTTGTTTTTCAGTAAGAAAAAGTCAGACTGTTCTCTCTACTACCGCATGGCAAGCGGTACCGAAGTGCCAAGTCTAGGACAAAAATGCTTCTCAACAGTTTTTACACCCAAGCCATAAGACTCCTGAACAGATAATCAAATGGCTACCCGGACTATTTGCAATGTGTGCTTCCCCCCAACCCCTCTTTTTACACTGCTGCTACTCTGTTTATCATATATGCACAGTCACTTTAACTATACATTCATGTACATACTACCTCAGTTGGGCCGACCAACCAGTGCTCCCGCACATTGGCTAACCATTGTGTCCCACCACCCGCCAACCCCTCTTTTACGCTACTGCTACTCTCTGTTCATCATATATGCATAGTCACTTTAACCATATCTACATGTACATACTACCTCAATCAGCCTGACTAACCTGTGCCTGTATGTAGCCTCGCTACTTTTATAGCCTCGCTACTGTTATAGCCTCGCTACTGTTTTTCACTGTCTTTTTATTGTTGTTATTTTTCTTTACTTACCTATTGTTCACCTAACAGCTTTTGGTTAGAGCCTGTAACTAAGCATTTCACTGTAAGGTCTACACCTGTTGTATTCGGCGCACGTGACAAATCAACTTTGATTTGATTTGACCCAACACACCTCAAGGCTGTGTAAAGGCTATTTGACCAAGAAAGAGAGTGCTGATGGAGTGCTGCATCAGATGACCTGGCCTCCACAATCACCCGACCTCAATCCAATTGAGATGGTTTGGGATGAGTTGGACCGCAGAGTGAATGAAAAGCAGACAACAAGTGCTCAGCATATGTGGGAACTCCTTCAAGACTGTTGGAAAAGCATTACTCATGAAGCTGGTTGAGAGAATGCCATGAGTGTGCAAAGCTGTCAAGGCAAAGGTTGGCTAATTTGAAAAATCCAAAATCTAAAATATATTTAGATTTGTTGATCACTTTTTTTCGGTTACTACATGATTCCATATGTGTTATTTCATAGTTTCAATGTCTTCACTATTATTCTACAATGTAGAAAATAGTAAAAATGTAAATAAACTCTTGAATGAGTAGGTGTGTCCAAACTTTTGAATTTCTTTCTTAAATTTCTGGAATTTGTGAGTATTGTTTTGTATTGTTAGGTATTACTGCATTGTTGGAGCTAGAAACATAAGTATTTCGCTGCACCTGTGATAACATCTGCTAATTATGTGTACGAGACAAATAAAGTTTTATTTGATTTGATTTATAGACCACATTAATTTAGACCACATGAATTTAGACCACATGAATAAAATTCGGTGAACTGGTTCTACTCTTTTTGGCCATTTCTGGTGTTTTGTGGTGTGAAACTGAATGGGTCGAGCACAACACGTCAACTCCCTGTTAGCCATAGCAAGACAGGCTAGAATAACATGTCAACTCCCTGTTAGCCATAGCAAGACAGGCTAGAATAACATGTCAACTCCCTGTTAGCCATAGCAAGACAGGCTAGAATAACATGTCAACTCCCTGTTAGCCATAGCAAGACAGGCTAGAATAACATGTCAACTCCCTGTTAGCCATAGCAAGACAGGCTAGAATAACATGTCAACTCCCTGTTAGCCATAGCAAGACAGGCTAGAATAACATGTCAACTCCCTGTTAGCCATAGCAAGGCAGGCTACAAATGATTTATCAATACGTTTTTGTTGTTGTTAAGTTTGCATTCAATTGCCCATCCCTGTTGCACATAACAAGCTTCCATTCCCCCTGTCACGAGGGAACTCATGGCTGATGTAAGATGAAATTGGCAACCCTGTTACGGTCAACCCTGTTACGGTCAATGCTGTTACGGTCAACCCGGACACTTTATTTTACACTTAGGAACTTACTATAACCTGTTGAGATGGGAAAACGTGTTTTTTAATTAAGTTGTACGTGTGCTCTTTTTTATTATTTAGATGAACCTATATGACCCAAAATGTCACTCATTTCGTGGAACGACCCAGATAACAATTATCTCCAGATTTAAATACGATGTTAGTCAGTTTTGTTACAAGTCCTAGCCAGTCGAGCATGATTTGTTGACATGAAGTCCGTTAGCAACCTAATGCTTTACGACAGCTTCATGACAACGGTTAGTCATTCTGACATGTCTTCTCATTTCAGGAATGTTGACAATCACAGACTTCATCATCATACTAAACAGATACTACAAGTCACCGTTGGTAAAGTTTGGTGGACGAAACCATTTTGCGTTATGTTTGTTCAACATTTGAAACCTATGATGGATTTCTGTAGTTCTGTATTGTGTGTGTGTTTTTGTATTTTTATATCTACATAGTTGTGTTTTATAGGTGCAAATATATGAGTTGGAAGATCATAAACTTGAGACATGGAGAGGTATGTAAAGAGCTCTGGTTTATATTATAACATTAAACTAGATGTACCGAACGTTGAACTCCCATCGTCCCTCTCCACAGAAGTATATTTGCAAGAGACATTCAAACCTTTAGTGAACATATCACCCGAATCAAGGTAAGTTGTTACTGCATAACAATGTCTATTATGCAGTTGTGAATGTGTGCATGACTGTTTGCCATGTACAGTGGGGCAAAAAAGTATTTAGTCAGCCACCAATTGTGCAAGTTTTCCCACTTAAAAATATGAGAGAGGCATGTAATTTTCATCATAGGTACATTTAACTATGACAGACAAAATGAGAAGAAAATAAATCCAGAAAATCTCATTGTAGGATTTTTAATGAATTTATTTGCAAATTATGGTGGAAAATAAGTATTTGGTCACCTACAAACAAGCAAGATTTCTGGCTCTCACAAACCTGTAACTTCTTTTTTAAGAGGCTCCTCTGTCCTCCACTCGTTACCTGTATTAATGACACCTGGCTGAACTTATCAGTATAAAAGACACCTGTCCACAATCTCAAACAGTCACACTCCAAACTCCACTATGGCCAAGACCAAAGAGCTGTCAAAGGACACCAGAAACAAAATTAGACCATAACAACATTAGACCTGCACCAGGCTGGGAAGACTGAATCTGCAATAGGTAAGCAGCTTGGTTTGAAGAAATCAACTGTGGAGTTTTTTTGCAATTATTATGGATTTCAGAAATGGAAGACTGGTTCCAGATCTATAATCTCAAGCCCATGTTTCATGACAATCTGGGGCTCCACGCCCTCCTCATCCAAGATCTCATGAGGCCCCAGGAAGAGGGTGGCTCAGGGGGTCAAAATGATCACAAGAACGTGTTGCAGTAAAGCAAAAATCCCAGAAGCGCACAATGTCAAGGGGGACCTAGTGAATGACCTGCAGAGAGCTGGGACCAAAGTAACAAAGCCTACCATCAGTAACACACTACGCCGCCAGGGGCTCAAATCCTGCAGTGCCAGACGTGTCCCCCTGCTTAAGCCAGTACATGTCCAGGCCCGTCTGAAGTTTGCTAGAGAGCATTTGGATGATCCAGAAGAAGATTGGGAAAATGTTATATGGTCAGATGAAACCAAAATATACCTTTTTGGTAAAAACGCAACTCGTTGTGTTTGGAGGACAAAGAATGCTGAGTTGCATCCAAAGATCACCATACCTACTGTGAAGCATGGGGGTGGAAACATCATGCTTTGGGGTTGTTTTTCTGCAAAGGGACCAGGACGACTGATCCGTGTAAAGGAAAGAATGAATGGGGCCATGTATTGTGAGATTTTGAGTGAAAACCTCCTTCCATCAGCAAAGGCATCGAAGATGAAACGTTGCTGGGTATTTCAGCATGACAATGATCCCAAACACACCGCCCGGGCAACGAAAGGAGTGGCTTCGTAAGAAGCATCTCAAGGTCCTGGAGTAGCCTAGCCAGTCTCCAGATCTCAACCCCATAAAAAAATCTTTGGAGGGGGTTGAAAGTCCGTGTTGCCCAGCAACAGCCCCAAAGCATCACTGCTCTAGAGGAGATCTGCATGGAGGAATGGGCCAAAATACCAGCAACAGTGTGTGAAAACCTTGTAAAGACTAGCAGAAAACGTTTGACCTCTGTCATTGCCAACAAAGGGTATATAACAAAGTATTGAGATAAAATTTTGTTATTGACCAAATACTTATTTTCCACCATAATTTGCAAATAAATTCATTAAAAGTCCTACAATGTGATTTTCTGTATATTTTTTTTCCTCATTTTGTCTGTCATAGTTGAAGTGTACCTATGATGAAAATTACAGGCCTCTCTCATCTTTTTAAGTGGGAGAACTTGCACAATTGGTGGCTGACTAAATACTTTTTTGCCCCACTGTATGTGTTTTGAATATACATACCTGCGAAGACAACGCCTGCATTTTCTTTTAATGTGCGTTTTATGTTTCTCTTTGAAGCATATTTGATGCGGTGTATTCCCTCATCAAAAACAAGATCCACCGTCTGCCTGTCATCGACCCTGTTACGGGAAACCCACTTTACATCCTCACACACAAGAGGATCCTCAAATTCCTACAGCTCTTTGTAAGTCTCAAACCATTACTGACAACCTGACGTTAGGTTTTATGATAATACACACTAGTCCCATTGGGGAAGAATATAAGAAAAACGGTCTTTCTTGAAACAAAAATCTGACAACTCTGCTTTTACTTGAACACTGCCCTTGGAGTTGGACAATAATCTGACAACTCTGCTTTTACTTGAACACTGCCCTTGGAGTTGGACAATAATCTGACAACTCTGCTTTTACTTGAACACTGCCCTTGGAGTTGGACAATAATCTGACAACTCTGCTTTTACTTGAACACTGCCCTTGGAGTTGGACAATAATCTGACAACTCTGCTTTTACTTGAACACTGCCCTTGGAGTTGGACAATAATCTGACAACTCTGCTTTTACTTGAACACTGCCCTTGGAGTTGGACAATAATCTGACAACTCTGCTTTTACTTGAACACTGCCCTTGGAGTTGGACAATAATCTGACAACTCTGCTTTTACTTGAACACTGCCCTTGGAGTTGGAGAAGAAGGTGAATAGAAACTGAAAGTGTCTCTCTCGCTATGTTGTGTTGCTCCAGGTGTGCGAGATGCCCAAGCCAGCCTTTATGAAGCAGACCCTGGGGGAGCTGGGCATTGGTACCTACAAGAACATAGCTTTCATCCACCCTGACACACCCATCATCAAGGCCCTGCAGATCTTCGTAGAGAGGAGGGTGTCTGCCCTGCCTGTGGTGGACGTATCTGGTACGTGTTACTGTAAAACACTTTGACAGCTGTTGTTCAAAGATGCTTTAAAAGGGTAATTTGATGGATTCATTGATTTAGATTCAGTTTAACTCTCGTGGTGAAGCCTAATGGTTATGTTTCAATCTCCTCACAGGGAAAGTGGTGGATATTTACTCCAAATTTGATGTCATAGTAAGTGGTTACTAAATATTGATGATCTTAATACACCTTGGTAATCACCTGACTTCCTCCCTCAACAATATATTGTGAATAGTTTCCTTCAAAAATACATCCATATGAGTGTGTCTATGTATCATGTGTGTAGAACCTGGCAGCAGAGAAGACCTATAATAACCTGGACATCACCGTGACCCAGGCTCTGAGGCATCGCTGCCAGTACTTTGAGGGGGTCATGCAGTGCCACAAGCTGGACACACTGGAGACCATAGTGGACAGGATTGTCAAAGCAGAGGTGAGTTCTAACACACACGCCTCTCTTCCTCTCTTTTTCTCTTTCTCTCTAACTTTGTGTGTGTGTGTGTCAGGTCCATCGGTTGGTGGTGGTGGATGATCGCTCGGCCATCGAGGGCATCGTCTCCCTGTCTGACATTCTGCAGGCCCTGGTGCTCAGCCCAGCAGGTATAGACGCTCAGCATTCCTAACCCCCCTCATCCTACACCTGGACCCTGAGCTCCCTCCCTCCCCACCCACCCTGTCGTGCCCCGCCCTGTACCTCTCACACAGGTAGGACACAAACACAAACTCTGGCCCTTGCTGGTTGGCACCCACATGCGGATGGCACGTGCCTGTGGCTGCAGATGGCACGTGCCTGTGGCTGCAGATGGCACGTGCCTGTGGCTGCAGATGGCACGTGCCTGTGGCTGCAGATGGCACGTGCCTGTGCTCGTGAGCTGTCCTGTATTGCCAACTCGGTATGGTGTAGTATGGGCTTGTCTGTGTCCTGTCCTTTCCTCCTACCCTCTGATTAAAATCGAATCTAATCAAATTGTATTTGTCACATGAGCCGAATACAACACGTGTAGACCTTACAGTGAAATGCTTCATTACAAGCCCTTAACCAATAATGCAGTTTTAAGAAAATACCTTTAAAAAGTAAGAGATAAGAAAAACAAATAATTAAAGAGCAGCAGTAAACAACAATAGTGGGGCTATATACAGGAGTACCGGTACAGAGTCAATGTGGAGGCTATATACAGGAGTACCGGTACAGAGTCAATGTGGAGGCTATATACAGGAGTACCGGTACAGAGTCGATGTGGAGGCTATATACAGGAGTACCGGTACAGAGTCAATGTGGAGGCTATATACAGGGGGTACCGGTACAGAGTCAATGTGGAGGCTATATACAGGAGTACCGGTACAGAGTCAATGTGGAGGCTATATACAGGAGTACCGGTACAGAGTCAATGTGGAGGCTATATACAGGAGTACCGGTACAGAGTCAATGCGGAGGCTATATACAGGAGTACCGGTACAGAGTCAATGTGGAGGCTATATACAGGAGTACCGGTACAGAGTCGATGCGGAGGCTATATACAGGAGTACCGGTACAGAGTCAATGTGGAGGCTATATACAGGGGGTACCGGTACAGAGTCAATGTGGAGGCTATATACAGGAGTACCGGTACAGAGTCAATGTGGAGGCTATATACAGGAGTACCGGTACAGAGTCAATGTGGAGGCTATATACAGGGGGTACCGGTACAGAGTCAATGTGGAGGCTATATACAGGAGTACCGGTACAGAGTCAATGTGGAGGCTATATACAGGAGTACCGGTACAGAGTCAATGTGGAGGCTATATACAGGGGTACCGGTACAGAGTCAATGTGGAGGCTATATACAGGAGTACCGGTACAGAGTCAATGTGGAGGCTATATACAGGAGTACCGGTACAGAGTCAATGTGGAGGCTATATACAGGGGGTACCGGTACAGAGTCAATGCGGAGGCTATATACAGGTGGTTCCGATACCGAGTCAATGCGGAGGCTATATACAGGTGGTTCCGATACCGAGTCAATGTGGAGGCTATATACAGGGGGTACCGGTACAGAGTCAATGTGGAGGCTATATACAGGAGTACCGGTACAGAGTCAATGTGGAGGCTATATACAGGAGTACCGGTACAGAGTCAATGTGGAGGCTATATACAGGGGGTACCGGTACAGAGTCAATGCGGAGGCTATATACAGGTGGTTCCGATACCGAGTCAATGCGGAGGCTATATACAGGTGGTTCCGATACCGAGTCAATGTGGAGGCTATATACAGGGGGTACCGGTACAGAGTCAATGTGGAGGCTATATACAGGGGGTACCGGTACAGAGTCAATGTGGAGGCTATATACAGGGAGTACCGGTACAGAGTCAATGTGGAGGCTATATACAGGGGGTACCGGTACAGAGTCAATGTGGATGCTATATACAGGGGGTACCGGCACAGAGTCAATGTGGAGGCTATATACAGGGGGTACCGGCACAGAGTCAATGTGGAGGCTATATACAGGGAGTACCGGCACAGAGTCAATGTGGAGGCTATATACAGGGAGTACCGGTACAGAGTCAATGTGGAGGCTATATACAGGGAGTACCGGCACAGAGTCAATGTGGAGGCTATATACAGGGAGTACCGGTACAGAGTCAATGTGTGGGGGCACCGGTGTCAAGGTAATTATGTACATGTAGGTAGAGTTTTAGAGTGGTTATGCATAGATAATAACATAGAGTAGCAGCAGGGGGGGGGGCTCCTCTGTTGTCTTGTTATTTTGTCTGCTTATAGTTTCAATAAAAGATGAATGATAATTGATGTAAGATAAAGTGTTTGCATTTCTGTGTTTTGGAAGGAAATGCATTTGCTGCTGCAGTCATAATGCATTTGGAATTTGCTGGTGCATCAGTTCCCAGAATGAAAAGTACAGTGAGCAATACACATTATCTTTGATGTGAGACGTGATGAGAAAAAACCTGAAGCATCTTGCACAACTCTCTACCTGAAGCAAAGAAGCCTACTGTTATGTTGGGCATTAGCCTGGTCCCAGATCTGTTGGTGCTGTATAGGCAACACCTATTGTCGTGTCGCTATGCCATAACAACAACCATAAGAGTTGGCTATACAGCACAATAAGATCTGAGACCAGGCTAGTAGGATGTGTTCTTGTTTTCTCACATGTCTGTCCTCTCTCCCCCCACCCCTAGATGCCTGCCGAGAGGAGGGCTTGCTGGAGTGAGAGGGGAAAAGCTGTGGGGACCACTGAGGTTGAAGGCTGTTATAAAACTTAGTATTCTACTTCTATCGCTTCAGAAACGGGGCCCGGAGCCCTTGGTATTGATGCTCTAGACTTTGAAACCAAAAGGATGGGCTGGACTTTACTAGACTGATTGGACTGATATGGGGATGTAAAGGGCTCTAATGCCCGAGGACCAACATCTCTCTGTCTAAATGGAACTGGGCTTCATTCACTGTGGGAGGATTATAGTAGGGTGGAATGATGACGCAGGGTGAGGTTGAGCCAGTCTGGAGACTGGCTATGTATATGAGAGCTATGTATATTTAGGTATTTCTCTCTATCATGCTGCTCTGTCGTTGTTCCCAGCAACAGTGCCTAGTCACTCCCAGTAAGTTTTAAACCTTCAAGGATCAAGAAGATTGACCGATATGGTTAAAGCATCTTAGACTTGATGATACACACTTTTAGGAGAAATGGCAGGTTTTCATGCTTTACCTTATAATGGTGGGAGGGTCTGTATTTTTATATGAGTAATATGCTGTGAAGAGAGACAGAACATAAAAAAGGCCTTATTTTAAGACATGTTTTGCCTGCTTTATGTACTTTATGTACTCTATGTACTTTATGTACTCTGACAAAACTCATCTGTGTTCTATTACTGTAAACAACAACGTTTTGAAGAAAAGTGCCAGAGAAAGCTTTTTTTTATTTGAGTTTAAACAAATTATGTTAAACTGACTACAGTTTAATATTCTCTTTGTAAATATGTGGCAGTGTTGTATAAAATGTTGTATTCAGAGCAAGATGGACTACAAGTGCAAGTGATAAATGACACTATAACAGTTGTAAATGTTCTTTACTTTTCTAAAAGCAGCTAAATAAATATAAATATTTTTATGGTACATTTTCACCACCACATATTTAACTATTGTTTTATTTCGAGTTAGCAAGAAAGCCAAATTAAAAGTGCCTAGGACCTAGGTAAATACATTTGATATAATGATAATCCTAAATACATTGATTGATGTAATATTTTGATAACCGCCATACACATGAATCATTTTAATGTCATACACTATAACACATGTTTTATGCTCTTCTCTGATGAAATGTATTTAACGGTCATGGCTATAATGCCTTCAATGATAATCATCGGATTGGACGTCTGAACACTGCCACCATCTAGTGGTTAGGAGCTGCACTGCAGGTATATCTGCACCTGTTCAATGATTGACCATCACGCGTCCTGAGAGTACTCTTTGATGGCGCCATAAGCATATTTAGTCTGAGGCTCAGAGGAGATCAATGGCAGTTTGTCTTTTCCCTCCTCTTCTTCGAAACTTCATGCTAGAAAATATTGGAGGGCTCCTATGACAAATTGAAATGGAAGCAACATCCTAATGTGTAAAACATGATTTTAATATTTAAAGTAAACAAAATGTCTTCGGGCCATATACAGATCAGCAAACACCACCAAGGTGCCCCTCAAAAGCTGTTCTACTTCAGCTTTTAAGCAAAGGATACTCCCAAAACATTTCAAACACCAGCCACAAGATGACAGTGTAATACAAGCAGTATTTTATTTATATATTATTTTACCTTTATTTAACTAGGCAAGTCAGTTAAGAACAAATTTTTATTTTCAATGACAGCCTAGGAACAGTGGGTTAACTGCCTGTTCAGGGGCAGAACGACAGATTTGTACCTTGTCAGCTCGGGGATTTGAACTTGCAACCTTCCGGTTACTAGTCCAACGCTCTAACCACCATGAGGTGCTAATGCTGCATTCATAACCAAGTTTACCACATACGACTGGGAAAATCCACTTCCAACGCCACTCTTAGTCGTCATTACTAGTGGGTAACGTCATTACTAGTGGGTAACGTCATTACTAGTGGGTAACGTCATTACTAGTGGGTAACGTCATTACTAGTGGGTAACGTCATTACTAGTGGGGTAACGTCATTACTAGTGGGGTAACGTCATTACTAGTGGGTAACGTCATTACTAGTGGGTAGCGTCATTACTAGTGGGTAACGTCATTACTAGTGGGTAACGTCATTACTAGTGGGTAACGTCATTACTAGTGGGTAACGTCATTACTAGTGGGGTAACGTCATTACTAGTGGGTAACGTCATTACTAGTGGGTAACGTCATTACTAGTGGGTAACGTCATTACTAGTGGGTAACGTCATTACTAGTGGGTAACGTCATTACTAGTGGGTAACGTCATTACTAGTGGGTAACGTCATTACATTACTAGTGGGTAACGTCATTACTAGTGGGTAACGTCATTACTAGTGGGTAACGTCATTACTAGTGGGTAACGTCATTACTAGTGGGGTAACGTCATTACTAGTGGGTAACGGGTAACGTCATTACTAGTGGGTAACGTCATTACTAGTGGGTAACGTCATTACTAGTGGGTAACGTCATTACTAGTGGGTAACGTCATTACTAGTGGGTAACGTCATTACTAGTGGGTAACGTCATTACTAGTGGGTAGGGTCATTACTAGTGGGTAGCGTCATTACTAGTGGGTAGCGTCATTACTAGTGGGTAGCGTCATTACTAGTGGGTAGCGTCATTACTAGTGGGTAGCGTCATTACTAGTGGGTAGCGTCATTACTAGTGGGTAGCGTCATTACTAGTGGGTAACGTCATTACTAGTGGGTAACGTCATTACTAGTGGGTAACGTCATTACTAGTGGGTAACGTCATTACTAGTGGGGTAACGTCATTACTAGTGGGTAACGTCATTACTAGTGGGTAACGTCATTACTAGTGGGTAACGTCATTACTAGTGGGTAACGTCATTACTAGTGGGTAACGTCATTACTAGTGGGTAACGTCATTACTAGTGGGTAACGTCATTACTAGTGGGTAACGTCATTACTAGTGGGTAACGTCATTACTAGTGGGTAACGTCATTACTAGTGGGTAACGTCATTACTAGTGGGTAACGTCATTACTAGTGGGGTAACGTCATTACTAGTGGGGTAACGTCATTACTAGTGGGGTAACGTCATTACTAGTGGGTAACGTCATTACTAGTGGGTAACGTCATTACTAGTGGGTAACGTCATTACTAGTGGGTAACGTCATTACTAGTGGGTAACGTCATTACTAGTGGGTAACGTCATTACTAGTGGGTAACGTCTGACATCACCTACTAATTAAATTACCATTGATAACAGCATTTCGGCTGTTAAATGTAACATCTAAATATTTATTCATGAAAAAAAATCTAATATAGTTTACGAACCCTCATTTGTTTACAAGCATAATAGCTGTACTTTAAGTTTATGGTTGACGCAACTTGTTGGCCATTAGCCAATCAGCGTTTCTTGAGTTCAAAGCATGTGAATGCATCCAACTGGTATTTCCGACTTCACAACTGGTAATTACAATGCCTTCGGAAAGTACTCAGACCCCCTGACTTTTTTCACATTTTGTTAGGTTACAGCCTTATTCTAAAATTGATTCAATTGTTTTTTTCCCTCATAAATCTACACACAATACCCCATAATGACCTCACAATACCCCATAATGACAAAGAAAAAAACTGTTATTTTAGAAATGCTAGAAAATGTATTAATTTTTAAAAATTTAAATGTATTAAAATTGAAATACCTAATTTACATAAGTATTCAGACCATTCACATAGTACTTTGTTGAAGCACCTTTGGCAGCGATTACAGCCTCGAGTCTTCTTGGGTATGACGCTACATGCTTGGCACACCTGTATTTGGGGAATTTCTCCCATTCTTCTCTGCAGATCCTCTCAAGCTCAGTCAGGTTGGATGGGGAGCGTTGCTGCACCGCTATCTTCTCCCCCTATTGCTCAGTTTTTTCCGGGGGGGCCAGCTCTAGGAAGAATCTTTTTTGTAAGTCGCTCTGGATAAGAGCGTCTGCTAAATGACTTAAATGTAAATGTAAATCTTGCTGGTTCCAAACTTCTTCCATTTAAGAATTATGGAGGCCACTGTGTTCTTGGTGACCTTCAATACTGCAGACATTTCTTCCCCAGATCTGTGCCTCGACACAATCCTGTCTCGGAGCTCTAGGGACAATTCCTTCAACATCATGGCTTGGTTTTTGCTCTGACATGCACTGTCAACTGTGGGACCTTATATAGACAGGTGTGTACCTTTCCAAATCATGTCCAATCAATTGAATTTACCACAGGTGGACTCCAATCAAGGTGTAGAAACATCTCAAGGATGATCAATGGAAACAGGATGCACCTGACCTCAATTTCATGTTTCATAGCAAAGGGTCTGAATATTTATGGAAAGGTATTTCTGTTTTATTTTTAATAGATTTGCACATCGTTTTGTCATTATGAGGCATTGTGTGTAGATTGTAGAAAACGTCAAGGGGTCTGAATACTTTCCAAAGGAAATGCATCACCTTTCCACTTGGTTATGAACACAACATAAGCACCATGTGCGTGTATGATAGGTAGACACACTGTGAAGGCTAGTATAATGTCGTTTCGTGGCACTCCAAATGAGACAAGATGTTTTGCTCCAAATTCACCAACAAAACAGTATTTATTTATAGAAATGACATGCCATGTATTACCAGGCAGTAGAGACAGGCATCCGCTAGTCTGTGTGTGGAGTAAGAATGGTACTGTAATCTCAATGCAGCTTCTGGACTTTACTACAAAGGTAAAACTATTTTTCTGGACACTGGTCTTAGATCAGTTTTTACCCCCCTCCACTAACCAGCAGTGAGGATGAAATCTCGCCAATACCTTGTATCCTTAAAGCAAGATGGCTTATCTGCTTGCTGGCCCCCTCCTGAGCTGACAGCCCATCACACATACACACACTGGACGTTCCCTTGAAAGTGTATGGGTGATTTATAATTCTCCTTCTTCGGAGTGTCATGTATTTTATATGCATGGAGTGAGAGGAGAGTTCTCCTTTCATTCTTTCTCTCTCCCCCACTGTCTTTTTCTCTCTCAGCATTAGTTTTACTGCATCATGCTTTTCAGTAATTGTGTGAAGGAGCACATGACCCTGGCCTTTGAAGACAAATGTGATATGAATGATGAGGGGAGAGTGTAAAAACCAGGCCTCGGGGCATTTGATTTTTACACTTGTCGCATTTAGCTGCACGAAAGAGCAGTCGGAGAGGGCGAGGACTGACGAGCTCTAGGTTTCAGAGAGTCGGCTTTGATGTCTTGTGGGGTGCGGTTGCTGTTCCTCTGCAGAGCCCCTAAGAATGGGAGGATTTGGGTCTCAGACAGTCATGTCTACCCAGCCACCCGTATGCACTGACTAGACAGCACACAGCAACACAGACAGGGAAAAGCACTATGATCACACCTCTGATAAAAGTCTCTTTCCCTCACACTCCCTCTCTCCCTCTCTTTCCCTCACTCCCTCACTCTCCCTCTCTTTCCCTCACTCTCTCTCTTTCCCTCCCACTCCCTCTCTCTCTCTCTTTCCCTCCCACTCCCTCTCTCTCTCTTTCCCTCCCACTCTCTCCCTCTCTCTTTCCCTCCCACTCCTTCTCTCTCTTTCCCTCCCACTCCTTCTCTCTCTTTCCCTCCCACTCCCCCTCTCTCTCTCTTTCCCTCCCACTCCCTCTCTCTTTCCCTCCCACTCCCTCTCTCTTTCTCTTTCCCTCCCACTCTCTCTCTCTCTCTTTCCCTCCCACTCCTCCCTCTCTTTCCCTCCCACTCCCACTCCCTCTCTCTCTCTTTCCCTTCCTCTCTCTCTCTCTCTCTTTCCCTCCCACTCCCTCTTTCTCTCTCTCTCTCTTTCTCTCCCTCCCCCTCTCTCTCTCTCTCTTTCCCTCCCACTCCCTCTCTCTCTCTCTTTCCCTCCCACTCCCTCTCTCTCTCTCTTTCCCTCCCACTCCCTCCCCTCTCTCTCTCTCCCTCCCACTCCCTCTCTTTCTCTTTCCCTCCCTCTCTCTCTCTTTCCCTCCCTCTCTCTCTCTTTCCCTCCCACTCCCTCTCTCTCTCCCTCCCACTCCCTCCCTCTCTCTCTTTCCCTCCCTCTCCCTCTCTCTTTCCCTCCCACTCCCTCTCTCTCTTTCCCTCCCACTCCCTCTCTCTCTCTTTCCCTCCCACTCCCTCTCTCTCTCTCTTTCCCTCCCTCTCTCTCTCTCTCTTTCCCTCTCTCTCTCTCTCTCTCCCTCTCTCTCTCTTTCCCTCCCTCTCTCTCTCTTTCCCTCCAACTCCCTCCCTCTCTCTCTCTCTTTCCCTCCCTCTCTCTCTCTCTTTCCCTCCCTCTCCCTCCCTCTCTCTCTCTTTTTCCCTCGCACTCCCCCTTTCTCGATTGATAGATGTAGTAGTGCACAGACATGGTGGATGAAATATTTGAGACAATTAAATAAAAAAATGTTAGTCACAGAGTCAGTCACGTAATTTAATAGAAGTCAATATTTGACTGTGTTTTTTATTTTATTCAGAATGTTAGAAACACCGTCCTAATATTGAGTTGCGTTCCCTTTTGCCCTCAGAACAACCTCAATTCGTCGGCGCATGGACTACACTGTGTTGAAAGCGTTCCACAGGGATGCTGGCCCATGTTGACTGCAATACTTCCCACAGTTGTGTCACGTTGTCTGGACATCCTTTGAGTGGTGGACCATTCTTGATACGCATGGAAAACTGTTGAGCGTTAAAAACCCAGTAGTGTTGCAGTTCTTGACACACTTAAACCAGTGCGTCTGGCACCTACTACCACAACCCGTTCAAAGGCACTTATATTTTGTCTTGCCCGTTCACCCTCTGAATCGCACACATACACAATCCAGGTCTCAATTGTCTCAAGGCTTAGAAATCCTTATTTAATCTGTCTCCTCCCCTCCATCTACACTGATTGAAGTGGATTTAACAGGGGATATCAATAAGGGATCATAGCTTTCACCTGGATTCACCTGAGTTGACCTTTTGTATTTTACTCTTAATTTTGACTGTCTCTATGCACACTCACAGGGCCCTACACACAATGCACACTCACAGGGCCCTACACACTATGCACACTCACAGGGCCCTACACATTATGCACACTCACAGGGCCCTACACACTATACACACTCACAGGGCCCTACACAATATGCACACTCACAGGGCCCTACACAATATGCACCCTCACAGGGCCCTACACACTATGCACCCTCACAGGGCCCTACACACTATGCACACTCACAGGGCCCTACACACTATGCACACTCACAGGGCCCTACACACTATGCACACTCACAGGGCCCTACACACTATGCACACTCAAAGGGCCCTACACACTATGCACACTCACAGGGCCCTACACACTATGCACACTCACAGGGCCCTACACACTATGCACACTCACAGGGCCCTACACACTATGCACACTCACAGGGCCCTACACACTATGCACACTCACAGGGCCCTACACACTATGCACACTCACAGGGCCCTACACACAAATAAAATTGGATTTGATATACAAACACTCTATCATTAACTCACACACATAATATGCACATACATTTATACTGACTCTACACACACCCACTCACATACAATCATCATATACGCTGCTGCTACTCTGTTTATCATGTATCCTGTGGCCTAGTCACCTTAACCCTATACATATCTACTTCTATCGACACAGTATCCTTACACATTGTAAATATGGTATAGGAACTGACCCTTGTACACAGTATGCTTATTTACTTTATTGTGTTCTTGTTTTTACATCTTGTGTGTTTTTATCCTACCTTGTTATTTGTAGTATTCCATGGTTATTGATGACAGCATTGTTGGGGTTAGAGGTGGCAAGAAAGGCATTTCACTGCACTTGTGCATTGGACATTAAAACTTGAAACTTGGTCAGTCATGGAAAGAGCAGGTGTCCCTAATGTTTTATACACTCAGTGTGCCTATCACAAGCCAAAACAATACCGACCACATGCAGAAAACACACATCTCAGACTGCAGGAAATATGTGGTTTATTGGGAACAACATGATCCCAGCTAGCTTATTGTGAATACATACTTAGCAGTAAACAATGGTAACGCATTTCCTTCCACCTTTTTAAGTGCCACAGGCTGAGGATTCTATTTACAATGCTACAACCATGGTGTCATGGAGGCTACAATCATTTAAACAGCATTACAGTAGGGGATCTGAGAAAACCATCACACATCTTTCAATTATGAACAGGTTAATGAGTAATTATCTAAAAGGTCTGGTCAAGACTACAGTACTGAAAACAATGTTTTTATATGTGTCTATGTACATATCCATTGAGGGTTTATCACGAGCAGGAGGGATTCACAACTAATGTTATTATAGAAAAATAATAGTGCCCGTGGTTAAGATGATATAATCTAGCAGGTAAAAAGCACAAGATGTGGAGACATACACTTGAGAAGGAATTCATAACTATGTTAACAATCACCATACATACATATCATTAAAGCACGGGTGACCATATATACAGTTGGTTGCCACAGTATCTACTGAAACGTTATGAACAACACCAAGCAGGCTAATATTTACTGTGCCCCAAATGATATCCTATTTCCTACATGGGGCACTACTATTTACTGGAGCCCCACAGGCCCGAGTCAAAAGTAATGCACTATAAAGGGGATCGGCTGCTGTTTGGGACGCTTCTTTACGACAACCCTTCCACAGAAATCCTGCAAAATCTGACTCTGACACTCTTTCAAAGGAGTGAAAGTGAATTGGCATGGTGTTTCTCTCTTCATGCTACATCTTCACATCCTATGAACACAATGTTTACTTACAGGTTAACTTTGGTTTACAGCTTTCTATAACGATACTGTATCTGTGTGGCAGTTTGAAGCTGTGAGTTAAGTTAAATCAGGACTATACAGTATAGCAGCGATAAGCCAAAATGAACACGTCTTACACAGAAAGTCACTATTCAATGTTACGTCCGATACAATAGCAGCCCCAAATAGTGTATTGTTCCATTAATAAAACTAAAGATACCATTTCTCTAGACACTTCAGTGTCTCCATGATCTTAACTTGTTGTCCCATCTATGATTTAAATATGTGTGTTCTGGTACCTCTCAATAAATACAAATCAGAAGTTGGTATATGTATCATTTGTCCTATTCTGATATACAGTAGATATGGGTATACATAGTGAATATTCATTCTGGGAAAACTATTTTTTTATTTTTTTGCATTGATGTAAGAAGACATTAAAGAAGAATGAGATTTGTTTTTGATTTTTTTGTTAAAACAAAAGTGACAGTCTACACAAGACAGTCTACACGGAATTTAGATGGTTCAACAACATGCTCTTTACACTTATCTACATAAACATACTGTGTGTGTGTGTGTGTGTGTGTGTGTGTGTGTGTGTGTGTGTGTGTGTGTGTGTGTGTGTGTGTGTGTGTGTGTGTGTGTGTGTGTGTGTGTGTGTGTGTGTGTGTGTGTGTGTGTGTGTGTGTGTGTGTGTGAAAGAGAGAGCAAGAGAGTACATATGGATTGTAAGGGCTATATTCAATCCAGATCTCCAGAGTTCAACGCGAAAGCCCAAATGAAATGTAAAGGTAATGTTCCCTCGTTGGCGGAGGCTGCATTCACCGTAAACACTGTATATGTCGGCTCAATCAGAAATGACCTTCACGTTTCTGCCACGCCATCTGCAACGCTTCAGCGGCACGGTTTGAATAGAACCCTAAGCTTTTCCGAAAACGCTAGACAAACACATAAAACATTATTGGAAATGATTGTTTACTCTGAAGAGATGTTGCGCTCTGTGCCAGCCGGTGCCAACCTCGCAGAGGGTGCTCAAATATCTCAGTTTACTGGGAATACAATAGACACCACTTCACTCCAACACAGTACAGAGTCCAACAGGGATTCTTCTTGCTGTGAGAGTTTGATACGGTTCGAGATACTGTGAGAGGTGCACACTGGGATTTACTGTGTCTCCAACATGGTCGTCCTAAATGTGGAAACAACCATTAACGTGGCCTGTGGGGAGGGTCTCTTTGTCCCCTAGCTAAGAGCCCAGCAACAGTAGCAGCTGGAGGACACATGTTCTAGGAGAATTGGCAGTTTGGTTCAGTCCCCTTACAGCAGTGGCTTGGCTTGGGTGAGGCCATGAGTTCTGGTCAGACATACTGTACAGGCAAGAGGGGGAGAGAGAAACCAAGAGAGATAGAGAGAAAGATAAAGAGTACTATAACGAGAGGCAGTCAGAGACATCCAAAATGCTGACACAGCGAGTGAGTGACGTGAGGCCAAACTGATCCATGCCTTTCTGGGAGAGTCAGTTCTTCCTGCAGATGAGACTGAGAGTGTCTAGCTTCTGGAGAGGGAGGCTCACTGTCCCTCTTATGTTTGTCCCCAAGCATTGTATGTTCCTAAAACTCCTTGTTCTCTTTCTCTGTACCCACATTGACTTTCTCTCTTCTCTTGCTCCCTCTTTTTATTTCTCACACGTTCTCTTTCTTTCTCTCTATTTACCTCTCCCTCTCTCCCTCTCTCCCTCTCGGATCTCGACTAAGCCAGAAACCCAGCTAGGTGGGATAATATTTTTTCACTTTCTGTCAGTAACATCTGATTATTATTATTATCTGACCCTGCTGGTCATCTATGAACATTAACATCTTGGCCATGTTCTGTTATAATCTCCACCCGGCACAGCCAGAAGAGGACTGGCCACCCCTCATAGCCTGGTTCCTCTCTACCCGGCACAGCCAGAAGAGGACTGGCCACCCCTCATAGCCTGGTTCCTCTCTACCCGGCACAGCCAGAAGAGGACTGGCCACCCCTCATAGCCTGGTTCCTCTCTACCCGGCACAGCCAGAAGAGGACTGGCCACCCCTCATAGCCTGGTTCCTCTCTACCCGGCACAGCCAGAAGAGGACTGGCCACCCCTCATAGCCTGGTTCCTCCTACCCGGCACAGCCATAGCCACCCCTCATAGCCTGGTTCCTCTCTACCCGGCACAGCCAGAAGAGGACTGGCCACCCCTCAGCCAGAAGAGAGGACTGGCCACCCCTCCAGCCTGGTTCCTCTCCACCCGGCACAGCCAGAAGAGGACTGGCCACCCCTCATAGCCTGGTTCCTCTCCACCCGGCACAGCCAGAAGAGGACTGGCCACCCCTCATAGCCTGGTTCCTCTCCACCCGGCACAGCCAGAAGAGGACTGGCCACCCCTCATAGCCTGGTTCCTCTCACCCGGCACAGCCAGAAGAGGACTGGCCACTCATAGCCTGGTTCCCTCACCCGGCACAGCCAGAAGAGGACTGCCACCCCTCATAGCCTGGTTCCTCTCTACCCGGCACAGCCAGAAGAGGACTGGCCACCCCTCATAGCCTGGTTCCTCTAGCCTACCCGGCACAGCCAGAAGAGGACTGGCCACCCCTCATAGCCTGGTTGGCCACCCCTCTAGCCTGGTTCCTCTCTACCCGGCACAGCCAGAAGAGGACTGGCCAGCCTGGTTCCCCTCACTGGCCACCCCTCATAGCCTGGTTCCTCTCTACCCGGCACAGCCAGAAGAGGACTGGCCACCCCTCAGCCTGGCCAGCACAGCCAGAAGAGGACTGGCCACCCCTCATAGCCTGGTTCCTCTCTGCCCGGCACAGCCACCCGGCACAGCCAGAAGAGGACTGGCCACCCCTCATAGCCTGGTTCCTCTCTACCCGGCACAGCCAGAAGAGGACTGGCCACCCCTCATAGCCTGGTTCCTCTCTACCCGGCACAGCCAGAAGAGGACTGGCCACCCCTCATAGCCTGGTTCCTCTCTACCCGGCACAGCCAGAAGAGGACACAGCCAGAAGAGGACTGGCCACCCCTCAGAGCCTGGTTCCTCTCTACCCGGCACAGCCAGAAGAGGACTGGCCACCCCTCATAGCCTGGTTCCTCTCTTGGCCACCCCTCATAGCCTGGTTCCTCTCTACCCGGCACAGCCAGAAGAGGACTGGCCACGCCTCATAGTCTGGTTCCTCTCTACCCGGCACAGCCAGAAGAGGACTGGCCACCCCTCATAGCCTGGTTCCTCTCTACCCGGCACAGCCAGAAGAGGACTGGCCACCCCTCAGAGCCTGGTTCCTCTCTACCCGGCACAGCCAGAAGAGGGCTGGCCACCCCTCAGAGCCTGGTTCCTCTCTACGTTTCTTCCTAGGTTTCTGCCTTTCTAGGGAGTTTATCTCAGCCACCGTGCTTCTACATCTGCATTGCTTGCTGTTTGGGGTTTTAAGCTGGGTTTCTGTACAGCACATTGTGACATCGGCTGATGTAAAAAGGGCTTTATAAATACATTTGATTGATTGATTTGATTGATAAAACAGGGGTTTGGGCTGCCAAAAGCTCTAACTAACCTGCTTTTCACTCCTTCAATGCCTCCCTCTATCCTCTCTACAATGCCTCCCTCTATCCTCTCTACAATGCCTCCCTCTATCCTCTCTACAATGCCTCCCTCTATCCTCTCTACAATGCCTCCCTCTATCCTCTCTACAATGCCTCCTTCTATCCTCTCTACAATGCCTCCCTCTATCCTCTCTACAATGCCTCCCTCTATCCTCTCTACAATGCCTCCCTCTATCCTCTCTTCAATGCCTCCCTCTATCCTCTCTTCAATGCCTCCCTCTATCCTCTCTACAATGCCTCCCTCTATCCTCTCTACAATGCCTCCCTCTATCCTCTCTGCAATGCCTCCCTCTATCCTCTCTGCAATGCCTCCCTCTATCCTCTCTGCAATGCCTCCCTCTATCCTCTCTGCAATGCCTCCCTCTATCCTCTCTGCAATGCCTCCCTCTATCCTCTCTGCAATGCCTCCCTCTAACCTCTCTGCAATGCCTCCCTCTATCCTCTCTGCAATGCCTCCCTCTATCCTCTCTGCAATGCCTCCCTCTATCCTCTCTACAATGCCTCCCTCTATCCTCTCTTATTACATTTCATATGGGTCAAATGCAAAGAAAGAGGCTCCACTGCACAGTCCAACAGCTCTCTCTCAGATCTCTGCAGGGCAAGCTGCATCTGTGGCACCTAGATGGCGTTCTGATGAGACCTTGTATCTATACATGTATTTATAACGATGCTGTGTGTTCAGAGTCGAGTGATGCTCTTGGTATATTGCACTGTAGAAGCGGTGGGTGGACAGACACACCGTTCTGGTTAGTGGCGAACTCCTTCCATTATACATTCAGAGCTGCTGTTGTGTGGAGGAAGTCCTTTGAAGGTGGGTTGAAGGAGGCACACAGTTCAAAAAGAGCTCCTCGCCCTAACAACCGGGGTCGGGGCCATCACCTTGGTGCAAGCGGTTGAATCATCAATGTCCTTGCACTCCTATTAGTAAATCCTTCAAGGGAGGCCTCAGGTGCAATATCTGCTTTCTTTTGCCACACCGACACATGCTACACAAATCTACACGAGCACACAAAGGTTTCATGCTACAACTAGTACTGAAGCAGGCCGAACAAAAAGGACACATGCCAACCCGCCCCTCCTCTCCTCTCTTGTCAAGCCCTCAGTTGTCTCTCCAAACATTCTGTGATTACAGTTAAACGGCACGGCTTTCATGACATGTTTTCTTCTCTGTGGGCAGTGACTGTTTCATGACATGTTTTCTTCTCTGTGGGCAGTGACTCTGTTTCATGACATGTTTTCTTCTCTGTGGGCAGTGACTGTTTCATTACATGTTTTCTTCTCTGTGGGCAGTGACTGTTTCCTGCTGTTGTTTGATTTGGGCATTTGTTTTATGAAGCGAGGGTTAAGAAAGAGGGAGTTTTTTTGAGAACAGGGAGAAAAGAGAGAGAGAGAGAGAGAGAGAGAGAGAGAGAGAGAGGCTTTGAAGACATGCAGGTTGGGGATTCGGGATCGTCTCGGAGGGGGCAGAGCTGCCTTTGAAAAGAGAAAGTAGCAAGAGGGAGGGAGGACAAAAAGAGAGGGAGAGAAAAGGAGAACTCCTTCACTTCTGTGTAAGGTATGCTCCGATGGTAAGGCTTGCGGCCCCCAGTGCAGCCAGGCCGAAGACGGTCTTGATGGATGGCCACGAACAGAACACCGAGTCCCTCTGTCTATCATAGAGCTCAACAAAGGCCTCCTGAGAGAGAGAGAGAGACAGAGAGAGAGACAGAGTTAATACAAGCTGTGTGTGTGTGTGTGTGTGTGTGTGTGTGTGTGTGTGTGTGTGTGTGTGTGTGTGTGTGTGTGTGTGTGTGTGTGTGTGTGTGTGTGTGTGTGTGTGTGTGTGTGTGTGTGTGTGTGTGTGTGTGTGTGTGTGTGTGTTCAAAGCTAGCTGGGGGGTCTCCTTTGGAAGGGCCTGCGTATCTCAAACCCCCTTGGATGCCATCCAACTCCAGTGTTATTACATGCAGGAAGCCAGATCCATTTCAAACCAGCTCCCCTCACACCCGTAACACCCCTCATGCTCACCCCCGGCAAAACTCTGAGGGCCCCTCATAAACACAACACACACACACACAACCTAGAGTACTCATGGTCACAACCCAAGACAAACACTCCACATGGAAACATACACTGCATCCTATTGATGTCTTGATGCAAGCTACAGTATACTGTACAAGGTCAGTCATTGATGGAAAACACTGCATAACAGCTGTGGTGCTCCATAGATGCTTCATGGTCCTACAACAGCCTGTTACTGGTGCAACTGCTTCTTCATAATCTCAATGAATACAGCCTGTTAAAATAAACGATCCCATATGTCCGTATCGTGTACAGTAGGATATCCACCCTGGCTTCATGTATTTATGGCCCATGTGCTGTGTGAGGAAATCAATACCATTTAGAAGCATTCAGGCCCTGATAGTGAGAACAGCTAGATGGGAAGCTAGAGGATAGAGATCCCCCTTGAAGAACCCATAAATGGTTGGTGTTGATGAACCTGTATCAAACTGGTCAACCCAAGAAGGAGTGCACCTTTGGATATAGGAGGCGTCTGAGGGTTGGGGGGTGCAGTACACATGATATTGTAGTGTTTTCTTCAGAGCTGAAGGGGGGCCCATGTTGTTTATGCCCCTGCCCTATATTAAGTCCCTAAACCTAGACCGGTAATACATTGTCGTTACAGCAGTAGCACTAACCCTAGACTGCTTTAACATTGATAATCATATAAACAATTCATTTGAGATACAGTGGATTATAGGTACAAAACGCACACCCATCACCTCAATAGTGGAGCACTACTGTAGCATGGCAGATAACCTGATTATGGGTGAATTCAAGTGTTACCTTCAATTCAATTCTACATTATTAGTCCCCTGAGGGCCAAATTCTTTTCAGTCTGTCTTGATTAGATCAAGGCTCCATTTACCTACACACATCATGTTATTTACTATTTGTAGAGCAAGACAAATATATGTTTGTTTCAAAATTGCCCTCGATCAAATAGAAAGATAAACTGGGCCATCTTCTATGAATAGTGTCACACTGTTAGAGAGTGTAAGAGAATATTTCCAGCAAACCAAGCCTCACAGGATGACTAAAAAAGGCAGTCTATTTCAAATGGCTACGGAAGACAAAAGTATTTCCTGACTCCCTCTTCTCTCCCCCTTTCCTTTCCTGTCACATTCCTGAGGCCAGGGGCCATTGAGAGTCAGGATCAGATCAGCAGTTTCTTTACTTTAGGTGCTCTGTTATCAAAACACACAACCGTTCCTAGTCAGACACTATTCACTAAACCAACAGACATTTCTCCTGTTGTTGCCATTTTTGTTTCTTTGTTGTTGCTGAAATTAGCACAAAATGAAAAAGGAGCTAATTGAAAAGGCCCCTACCCTTATTGATCAAATCAAATCAAAATGTATTTGTTAAGTTCTCCGAACACAACAGGTGTAGTAGAACTTACAGTGAAATGCTTACTTACAGGCTCTAACCAACAGCACAAATTTGAGGTTAAAAAAAAGGATATTAGGTGAACAAGAGATTAGGTGAACAAGAGTAAAGAAATAAAAACAGTAAAAAAATATAGAGAAAAATAACAGTAGCGAGACTACAACAGTAGCGAGACTATAACAGTAGCGAGACTACAACAGTAGCGAGACTACAACAGTAGCGAGACTATAACAGTGGCGAGACTATAACAGTAGCGAGACTATAACAGTGGCGAGACTACAACAGTAGCGAGACTATAACAGTAGCGAGACTACAACAGTAGCGAGACTATAACAGTAGCGAGACTATAACAGTGGCGAGACTACAACAGTAGCGAGACTACAACAGTAGCAAGACTATAACAGTAGCGAGACTACAACAGTAGCGAGAATACAACAGTAGCGAGAATACAACAGTAGCGAGACTACAACAGTAGCGAGACTACAACAGTAGCGAGACTACAACAGTAGCGAGACTACAACAGTAGCGAGACTACAACAGTAGCGAGACTACAACAGTAGCGAGACTACAACAGTAGCAAGAGCTACAACAGTAGCGAGAATACAACAGTAGCGAGAATACAACAGTAGCGAGAATACAACAGTAGCGAGAATACAACAGTAGCGAGAATACAACAGTAGCGAGAATACAACAGTAGCGTGATTACAACAGTAGCGAGACTACAACAGTAGCGAGACTACAACAGTAGCGAGACTACAACAGTAGCGAGACTACAACAGTAGCGAGACTACAACAGTAGCGAGACTACAACAGTAGCGAGACTACAACAGTAGCGAGACTATAACAGTAGCGAGACTATAACAGTGGCGAGACTACAACAGTAGCGAGACTACAACAGTAGCGAGAATACAACAGTAGCAAGGCTATAACAGTAGCAAGACTATAACAGTAGCGAGACTACAACAGTAGCGAGAATACAACAGTAGCGAGAATACAACAGTAGCGAGACTACAACAGTAGCGAGAATACAACAGTAGCGAGACTACAACAGTAGCGAGACTACAACAGTAGCGAGACTACAACAGTAGCGAGACTACAACAGTAGCGAGACTACAACAGTAGCGAGACTACAACAGTAGCGAGAATACAACAGTAGCGAGAATACAACAGTAGCGAGAATACAACAGTAGCGTGAATACAACAGTAGCGAGAATACAACAGTAGCGAGAATACAACAGTAGCGAGAATACAACAGTAGCGAGAATACAACAGTAGCGTGATTACAACAGTAGCGAGACTACAACAGTAGCGAGACTACAACAGTAGCGAGACTACAACAGTAGCGAGACTACAACAGTAGCGAGACTACAACAGTAGCGAGGCTATAACAGTAGTGAGGCTATAACAGTAGCGAGAATACAACAGTAGCGAGACTACAACAGTAGCGAGAATACAACAGTAGCGAGAATACAACAGTAGCGAGAATACAACAGTAGCGAGACTACAACAGTAGCGAGGCTACATACAGGCACCGGTCAGTCGGGGTGATTGAGTTAACTCCCTCTGAATTAGCTCGTCTGGTAGGCTCATGTCACTGGGCAGCTCGTGGCCGTGCTTCCCTTGTAGTCTGTAATAGTTTGCATGCCCTGCCACATCTGACAAGCGTCGGAGTCGGTGTAGTACGATTCAATCTTAGCCCTGTATTGTCGCTGTGCCTGTTTGATGGTTCGTCGGAGGGCATAGCGGGATTTGTTATAAGCTTCCAGGTTAGAGTCCCGCACCTTGAAAGTGGCAGCTCTACCCTTTAGCTCAGTGCGAATGTTGCCTGTAATCCATGGCTTCTGGTTGGGGTATGTACTTACGGTCACTTGTGGGGACGACATCCTCTGTACACTTATTGATAAAGCCAGTGACTGATGTGGTGTACTCCTCAATGCCATCGGAGGAATCCCTGAACATATTCCAGTCTGTGCTAGCAAAACAGTCCTGTAGTTTAGCATCTGCTTCATCTGACCACTTTTTTATAGACCGAGTCACTGGTGCTTCCTGCTTTAATTTTTGATTGTAATCAGGAATCAGGAGGATAGAATTGTGGTCAGATTTACCAAATGGAGGGCGGGGAGAGCTTTGTACGTGTCTCTGTGTGTGGAGTACACGTGATCTAGAATTGTTTTCCCTCTGTTTGCACATTTAACATGTTGATAGAAATTTGGTAGAACAGATTTAAGTTTCCATGCATTAAAGACTCCGGCCACTAGGAGCACCACCTCTGGGTAAGCGGTTTCCTGTTAGCCTATTTCCTTATACAGATGACTGAGTGCAGTCTTAGTGCCAGCATCCGTCTGTGGTGGTAAATAAACAGACACAAAAAGTATGAAAACTCTCTTGGCAAATAGTGTGGTCTGCAGTTTATCATAAGACACTCTACTTCAGGCGAGCAAAACCTAGAGACTTCCTATGATTTCGTGCACCAGCTGTTGTTTACAAATATGCACAGACCAGCGCCCGTAAAACTGCTGCCGCTTTATACCATCCACCCACCAACACACACACCCTTCCATCCTTCTCAGCACAGGTGTGATTTAGTGTACGGGTGCCTCAGTCGGACCTCCTACTGTGAGGACTGTAGTACAGCTCCTCTGCTAAAAACATCGGCTGCCTGTTGCCCTTCTTTTCCCACCACAGGAAAACTGTTTGCTACGACAACACAGACTGGTTGCCACCGGTTGCCACTACTAGCCGTTGCATGATGCCTTCCTGACCATGAAATGATAATATTATGGATAGCTAGACAAACTTGCAAAAAGGAAATGTGCATCTATAGCAGCAATAAATGATATAACATGTGGGGTTCCGAACAATGGATAATTCAAATGCAACAACTGACTAGACACTCCGTTGTGTAATAACCTGAGACAGGGAGCACCAGGGCACCATGGGTAATGGAGTTGATGGGTCAGTCAGGTGGACATCATGAGACTGTGGTGTGGTACATCATGCTCTAATTCTCTCGGTCAGCTCCCAGACACCAGTTAGTTTCTCACCATTACAGACAACATGTGACTACTGTTGAAAAACAACAACTAGAGGTCAGTCTCTCTCTCTCTCTCTCTCTCTCTCTCTCTCTCTCTCTCTCTCTCTCTCTCTCTCTCTCTCTCTCTCTCTCTCTCTCTCTCTCTCTCTCTCTCTCTCTCTCTCTCTCTCTCTCTCTCTCTCTCTGCAAGGTCAGAGGAGACAGGGAAAGGGCCTTTAGCTTACACTCAGATAGTGAAATATCATTCTCCTATCCATGCAAGAACAAAAACATGACAAGTAGTTTGCCCTTCACCAAGACCATCTGCTAGCTTAAGGAGGTGAGGGACTGGGGAATCAGTCCAATGTTACATACAGTCTTTCAGCGCTGAAGTTCACCTAGAGTGCTTTGTTGATCAACACACACGGGTGCCAAGAATCAAACAAAAATCCGGCCCAACCTTCTATCAGGCCCAGTAAATCTTTTTTTGCTTTATATCTATGACAACATTCACAGTGTCACGTAACAAATCCCTTGGAGACCCACAGCAGCACTCTGGGAAAAAGCAGAGAAACAAAATGAGGGGAAGAGAAGATCACTGGCTGCCACAGGCATGGGCGGCACCATGTAGCCACAGTGTCATGGTTACCCCTGTAGCATGCCACATCTCCTGATGCTACAATATAAGCTTGACGACCTGAGATTGACTTTTCCCACCAGCAGGGCTGTCTTTTCTTGACCTCTGATTTGCTTTTCTCATAATACAGAGCTTCAGCATGGTCTCTTAGAGAATGTCCCTCTAGACTGAATTTAACTCTACTCTCCCCAAGAGGGGAACAGGAAACTTCAAAATTCCACTCCAGTCCTGGGTATCCCGGGCTTCTCCTGTTCGTTATTGTGAATGGATAATTTGCCTACACTTGCCTTGTGTGTGGGAGATAAGGAATAGCCTTGTATGCTTGGCTGGCCTCTAGTCTCCACCCTCTCAGACAGACAGTTGATTAAAACATCACCAGGCATCAAGGCCTTTGTGAAAACAGATAAATTATTAGGCAAGTTATCTCTGTTGTTTGGCTCACTGGCTAATTATGGCCAGCTTGGGAGTTCTCCTCTCCTCATTACGACCACGGAAAAGGAGGGATGAGAGAAGGTGGGATAAGAGGAGGAGGGATGAGAGGAGGAGGAGGAATGTGGGTTAAGGGTCAGACATTAATTAAAGTGCCTATGTATTGTGGCTTCAGAGCAGCAGCCGCTAAACCAAGCGTGTCCCAATGCTGTGGGTCTACACCACCACACCATAAACATACTGTTTAGTACACTGCAGACACACTCAGACACACTACACCTCTCAGCTCTTACAGTGTCTTCTCTATGGAGGATCTGGCTGTTTACCCCCAAAGCTAATTCATCTAAGACATTTACATTTACATTTAAGTCATTTAGCAGACAAAACTCTTACTAAAAGAAGGGGGGCAGAGAAGAAAAAATAGTGTAGAAATACAGAAAAACAGAAACCATAGCAAAGCCTATAGGGGAGAATCTCTCATTGAATATTGTGCTACACTTGTTTATTGCTCAAGCAGGAAATCCTGCCTGTATCTATCTAGTTCTGTTTACCTAAACAGACGCAGCCCTATACTATCCTGTTCAATCCAGACACAATAGGTGACAAGATGGCAACCTTGAGTCTGCGGCGACAAGGTCGCTCGGCGTGTGTAGCGTCTCTGGTGTCATCCATCAACCTGCTGCCTGCTGGGAAACAGATGACTGAGGACTTTTCAGACACACACTCATTACCCAGAAAATCCCCTAGCGTCAGCTGCACAGGCTCAGGAACAGGGGACAACATCTGAGTCCTTGGATAGCATCGATATTACACACAGAACCAAACTGATAGCCTGGTTATATAAAGTGACAAAAAAAGAGGTGCGCTCTCTGTCGATCAGTCAGAAATCCACATTAAGTTGGGGTGGAAATAACAAAATAACTAAGACCATTTTTTTGGCATAGCTACCAAGTAATAGAGAGAATATTTTAATGGTAAGAAAATAACTACTGTACACTGCTACTGTAGAAATACCTGCTGAGGACAATGACATACGGAAAAACATGTTTTGCATTATGACAATATCCTTCCAACGGGACATTAAAAACTGTAATATCTTATGTTTCACCAAGTCGTGCCTGAATGACGACATGAATAACAAAAAACTGGTGGGTTTTAAGCTTTTTCGCAGGATAAAACAGCAGCCATTAAGACAAGGGGTGCATAAAATCGAAGGAAGTCTCGAAGTTTTGCTCGCCTGAGGTGGAGTATCTCATGATAAGCTGTAGACCACACTATTTACCAAGAGATTTTTCAACTGTATTTTTCGTAGCTGTCTACATACCAACACAAACTGATGCTGGCACTAAAACCGCACTCAATGAGCTGTATACCGCCATAAGCAAACAGGAAAATGCTCACTCAGAGGCGGCGCTCCTAGTGGCCGGGGACTTTAATGCAGGGAAACTCAAATCCGTTCTACCTAATCTCTACCAGCATGTTAAATGTGCAACCAGAGTGAAAAACACTCTAGATCACCTTTACTCCACACAAAGCTCTCCCTCACCCTCCATTTGACAAATCTGACCATATTTCTATCCTCCTGATTCCTGCGTACAAGCAAAAACTAAAGCAGGAAGCACAAGTGACTCGGTCAATTAGAAAGTGGTCTGATGAAGCAGATGCTAAGCTACAGGACTGTTTCTTTTTTCACACCTGGACAAAAGGAACCAGGCACGACTCCAACACCATCATTAAGTTTGCAGATGACACAAAAGTGGTAGGCCTTATCACTGACAATGACGAGACAGCCAAAAGGGAGGAGGTCAGAGACCTGGCCGTGTGGTGCCAGGACAACAACCTCTCCCTCAACGTGATCAAGACAAAGGAGATGATTGTGGACTACAGGAAAATGAGGACCGAGTATGCCCCCATTCTCAAGATTGGGCAGGTTGTCCACATCACCAACAAACTAACATGGTCCAAGCATACCAAGACAGTCGTGAAGAGGGCACGACAAAACCTATTCCCCTTCAGGAGACTGAAAAGATTTGGCATGGGTCCTCAGATCCCCCAAAAGGTTCTATAGGTGCACCATCGAGAGCATCCTGACTGGTTGCATCACTGCGTGGTATGGCAACTGCTCGGCCTCCGACCGCAAGGCACTACAGAGGGTAGTGCGTACGGCCCAGTACATCACGGGGGCCAAGCTTCCTGCCATGCAGGACCTCTATACCTGGCGGTGTTAGAGGAAGGCCCTAAAAATTGTCAAAGACTCCAGCCACCCTAGTCATAGACTGTTCTCTCTGCTACCACATGGCAAGCAGTACCGGCACGCCAAGTCTAGGCCCAAAAGGCTTCTAAATAGCTTCTACTCCCAAGCCATAAGAATCCTGAGCAACTAATCAAATGGCTACCCAGACTATTTGCACCCCCCACCCTAGTTTACGCTGCTGCTACTCTCTGTTTATTATATATTCATAGTCACTTTAATAACTCTACCTACATGTACATATTACCTCAATTACCTCGACTAACTGGTGACCCCACACATTGCGCTGTACCGGTACCCCCTGTATATAGCCTCGCTATTTTTACTTTAATTATTTGTCACTTTTATGTATTTTCTTTTTTTAAGGTATTTTTGGGGGTTTGGAATTTTTTCTTAAAACTGCACTGTTGGTTAAGGGCTTGTACGTAAGCATTTCGCTGTAAGGTGTACCTGTTGTACCTGTTGTATTCGGCGCATGGGACAAATAACATTTGATTTGACGATACACAGGTAACTGCCAAAATAAAGGAAACACCAGCATTAAGTGTCTTAACAGGATGTCGGGCCAACAGGGGCCAGAACAGCTTCAACACCTTGGCATAGATTCTACAAGTGTTTGGAGGGATGCAACACCATTATTCCATAAGAAGTTCTATCATTTGGTGTTTTGTTGATGGTGGTGGAAAATGCTGTCTCAGGCTCCGATCCAGAATATAAGTGTTCATTTGGGTTTAGATCCGGTGACTGAGACAGCCATGGCATATGGTTTACGTAATTGTCATGCTCATCAAACCATTCAGTGACCACTTGTGCCCTGTGAATGGGGGCCTTGTCATTCTATGGGGGTTTATCCATGCTAGCCGAAATAATGGCCAAAGTAATGGCCTGCCCAGCATTTTGATTCATGACCCTAAACATGATTGAATGTTAATTGCTTAATTAACTCAGGAACCACAGCCTTCCTTCATGAACTGGCCTCTGTAAAATGGTATAGAATCAGCTTGATCCCCTCTGTCGAAGACGCTTGGACCTTCTTTTTGATATTTTCAGTGGTATTGTGAACAAACACGCCCCCATAAAGAAAATGAGAATTAAAAACAGGTTCAGCCCCTGGTTCGACCGTGATCTTGCAGAGTTACACCACCTCAAGAATTGCATTTTGCAAAAGGCTCGGCACGCGCATACTCAGGCTGACTGGCTCTCGTTCAGGCAAATGAGAAATATGTGCACTCAGGCTATCCGGAAGGCCAAAGTTAGTTACTTTAAGTAGCAGTTCTCTCTCTTTGGGACTGACCCCAAGAAGTTCTGGAAGTTGGTTAAAGACCAGGAGAATAAACCCTCATCCTCACAGCTGCCCATGTCCCTTAATGTTGATGATGTAGTTGTCCCTAACAAGGAGCACATGGCTGAGCTGTTTAATCACCACTTCATTAAGTCAGGATTCCTATTTGACTCAGCCATTCCTCATTGCATGTCCAACATTTCCTCATCTCCCACGCCTTCTAATGCGACTATCCCAGAAGCTTCTCACTCTTTTCCCACTGCCCCGATACAAAGTTTCTCCCTGCAGGCAGTCACTGAGTTCTAGGTGCTAGAGGAGATCTAGAAACTTGACCCCAAAAAACATCTGGGTGAGATGGTTTAGAGTCTTTCTTCTTTAAGGTTGCTGCACCTATCATCGCCAAGCCTATCTCTGACCTTTCAAACCTGTCTCTCCTCTCTGGGGAGGTTCCCATTGCTTGGAAGGCAGCCACGGTTTGTCCTTTCTTTAACGGGCGAGGTAAAGCTGATCCTAACTGTTATAGGCCTATTTCTATTTGCCCTGTTTATCAAAAGTGTTGGAAAAACGTGTCAATAATCAACTGACTGGCTTTCTTGAAGTCTACAGTATTCTCTCTGGTATGCAATCTGGTTTCCGCTCAAGTTTCAGCTCAAATAATGTGTCACTGCAACCTTAAAGGTCCTCAATGATGTCACCATTGCCCTTGATTCTAAGCAATGTTGTGCTGCTATTTTTATTGATACGGTAGACCATTCCATTCTTTTGGGCCGGTTAAGGAATATTGGTGTCCCTGAGGGTTTTTTGGCCTGGTTTGCGAACTACCTCTCTCAAAGAATGCAGTGTATAAAGTCAGAAATGCTATTGTCTCAGTCACTGCCTGGCCATAGAAAGGCTTTTTATTCTCTATTTTGTTTAGGCCAGGGTGTGACTAGGGTGGGCGTTCTATGTTATTCTTTCTATGTTTTTGTATTTCTTTGTTTTGGCCGGGTATGGTTCTCAATCAGGGACAGCTGTCTGTTGTTGTCTCTGATTGAGAACCATACTTAGGTAGCTCTTGCCCACATGGATTTTGTGGGTAGTTGTTTTCTGTCTTTGTGTGTCTGTACCAGACAGAACTGTTTTGTTGGTTCCGCTTTGTTGTTTCTTTGTTCCTGTGTTCAGTTTCTTTATTAAATCTACCATGAACACGTACCACGCTGCACCTTGGTCCTCTTCACCTTCTTCCACCTATGACAACTGTTACAGCCTGTCACCAAGGGAGTACCCCAAGGCTCAATCCTAGGCTGCACGCTCTTTTCAATTTACATCAACAACATTGCTTAGGCAGTAGGAAGCTCTCTCATTCATTTATATGCAGATCTCATACTCAGCTGGCTCCTCCCCGGATTATGTGTTAAATGCTCTACAACAAAGCTTTCTTAGTGTCCAACAAGCTTTCTCTACCCTTAACCTTGTTCTGTACACCTCCAAAACAAAGGTCATGTGGTTTGGTAAGAAGAATGCCTCTCTCCCCACAGGTGTGATTACTACCTCTGAGGGTTTAGAGCTTGAGGTAGTCACCTCATACAAGTACTTGGGAGTATGGCTAGACAGTACACTGTCTTTATATAAAAGCTTTCCACATATCAAAGTTGCAGGCTAAAGTTAAATCTAGACATGGTTTCCTCTATTGTAATCACTCCTCTTTTACCCCAGCTGCCAAACTAACCCTGATTCAGATGACCATCCTAGCCATGCTAGATTACAGAGACATAATTTATAGATCAGCAGAGAAGGGTGCTCTCGAGCGGCTAGATGTTCTTTACCATTCGGCCATCAGATTTGCCTCCAATGCGCCTTATAGGACACATCACTGCACTCTATACTCCTCTGTAAACTGGTCATCTCTGTATACCCATTGCAAGATCCACTGGGTGATGCTTATTTTTAAAACCCTCTTAGGTCTCACTCCCTCCTATCTGAGATATCTACTGCAGCCCTCATCCTCCACATACAACACCCGTTCTGTTAAAGGTCCCCAAAGCACACACATCCCTGGGTCGCTCCTCTTTTCAG
Source organism: Oncorhynchus gorbuscha (assembly GCF_021184085.1). Taxonomy (NCBI): domain Eukaryota; kingdom Metazoa; phylum Chordata; class Actinopteri; order Salmoniformes; family Salmonidae; genus Oncorhynchus; species Oncorhynchus gorbuscha. Next base: position 51,722,668 of record NC_060180.1, on the reverse strand, counting down.
TTAGCTGCAGCTAGCGACTGGAACGAGCTGGACAAACTGGACAGTTTATCTCAATCTCTTCATTCAAAGACTCAATCATAGACACTCTTACTGACAGTTGTGGCTGCTTTACGTGATGTATTGTTGCCCTTTGTGCTGTTGTCTGTGCCCTATAATATTTGTACCATGTTTTGTGCTGCTACCATGTTGTGTTGCTACCATGTTGTGTCGCTACCATGCTGTGTTGTCATGTGTTGCAGCCTTGCTATGTTGTCTTAGGTCTCTCTTTATGTAGTGTTGTGTTGCCTCGCTTGACGTGATGTGTGTTTTGTCCTATATTTATATGTTATTTATTTTAATCCCAGCCCCCGTTCTTGCAGGAAGCCTTTTGCCTTTTGGTAGGCCGTCATTGGAAATAAGAATTTGTTCTTAACTGACTTGCCTAGTTAAATAAAGGTTCAATTTAAAAAATGTAAATATTTTTTTTAAACACCTGTGTTGAAGCACCTGCTTTCAATATAATTTGTATCCCTCATTTACTCAAGTGTTTTCATTATTTTGGCAGTTACCCGTACCTGCTTCCATTAATGGCAATTATCATTGCTTGTCTTACCATGATTACCTATGATAAAGCGACAATATTGTATGAATAAATTATGTCACCAACCATGCTGGGGTGTTTGGCCATATGTATGTGTTTTAGGTAGCTGATGTATTGCTGCTGGAAAAAAATCCCATGGAGCAAGTGAACTACAAACAGACTATCTGCAAAGAAAATCGTATTGGACTCGCAGTACCGCCGTAACGCTGGCTAGCGTGTTAGCTCGATTTGGGCCTACCCCCACATCAAAGCTAGTTAGCGTTGCTAGCTAACAACTCAGAATAATGACCAAACTCACCCCTGGATGTGTCAATTGTCAACAACTGACCCAGAAAATTGCTGAATTGGAGGGTAGAGTGTCTATTCTTCATCAGATTTAAGAAGATGAACAGCTGATTGACTCTTTGCTTGAGTCAGGCAAAAATGTTGTCCATGGCTTGTCAACGCGGCCTTGGAGGAGCCTGCGGCTGTGAGGCGTGCTTTGGTCCCGCTGGAAGAGCCTTGGTCATTAGGAGCCATAGATTACTGTATGGAAACCAAAAAACCATGGCAGGAAAACGCCAAAGCAAAGTGATGCCTTGGAACTGGGAAACAGATACCGGGTATTGGAAGAGTCTGAGATTTCTGCCGCTGGCCACAAAGGAACAAACAACTTTGCCCGGAAGCAAGTGGACCCACTGCCATCTAAACCATTTACAACGAAACAGCTCTATAACTAGCCCCAAACAACTTTCTAGGAAGAAGGTAACTCAAGAGAGACGCAACTTTAAAAAATGTTTACCAAGCAGTAGTCCCACTGTCCTTAATTGTGGGCTCATCTAGGATCCAAAATGTTTCTATTAGGAAAGCAGAGGCCATCTGTTGCCCGGGTGCCCAGATCCAGGACATTAACTGTATGATCCCGCTACTCATTAGTGAACACCCGACTGCTTCAGCTATCACAGTCCATGATTCATAATGTACTTAAATCAGGTAAACAGTGCATTATTTCAGGTCCATTCCCGTCTCCACGCTCTACGGATAATAATTTCAGTCGTATACGCCAGCTACACATCTGGCTTAAAGGTTATTGTTGTTCAATAGCATACAATATGTGACCAATTTTACAGCTTTTCGACATCGACCAAATGTATTTCTCCAGGATGGATTAAATCTGAATAGGTTTGGTACAAGCGTTCTCTCCTCAAACCTGGCTCTCACTATAGCCTCATACAGGGCATGTGAGAATTGACAATACTGTATATAGCCATGGGGGTTGATACTCGGGACTATAATTACTGCTCCCCCCATAGCTTTAAATAGCTCTACAGGTGCTGCTAACATGGATGAACCTTTCGATGGACTGTTATGTTATTGTTACACTCCTGTCAAGGTACCGTGTTGCCACTTCCTCGCACAGGCAGAGAGGTATTGTTAGAAGTCATCTCATCTCCATCCAACTCAGGCCTGTCAGTAGCTGCACGAGGAAGCGTTGCTCATCTAATATTACCTCGAATGCTTCATCTGACATGAGCTCTCGAAATAGTGGCCTTGGAATTATTCATTTGAATGCTAGAAGCTTGATCCAAAAGCTAGATTTCATTGAAATACTGGTCTCACAATTACATGCTGACATATTGATTATATCTGAATCCTGGCTGTGTGTCTCTGTTCCAGGCTCAGATGTTCTGTTAGCTGGGTATAATGTCTACAGAGCAGACAGAGTGGGTAGAGGTGGAGGTATTGCCATATATGTTAAATGCAACCTAGATGTCACTGTGTCCATTTCAACTTCTGTTCTGAAACAGTATGAATGTTTAGTTCTGAATGGGGTCCTTGGTCGTAATGCAATATTAACGCTAGCGGGAGTTTATCGTCCAGCCTCAGCTCCGAGATCTGCTCTATGCAAATTGGTTGAGTTAATGTCTAATTATGCAAACTCTGAATTATTGATTATCGGAGATGTCAATCTGGACTGGCTGATGCCAGCATCGTTTAAATTAAAAGACATTTGTAACGAACTAAATCTTACTCAACTAATAACTATACCTACCCATCCTAATCCAAAGGACGCACCAAAAATTTACATTAATAGACCTTATCTTAACAAATACACCTCACAAATATATAGCTAGTGGGTTATTTGCTAATGACATCAGTGACCACTGCCCTATTGCATGTATCAGAGATACTAGGCTACCCTGCCACCACAGTGACCACTGTCCTATTGCATGTATCAGAGATACTAGGCTACCCTGCCACCACAGTGACCACTGCCCTATTGCATGTATCAGAGATACTAGGCTACCCTGCCACCACAGTGACCACTGCCCTATTGCATGTATCAGAGATACTAGGCTACCCTGCCACCACAGTGACCACTGTCCTATTGCATGTATCAGAGATACTAGGCTACCCTGCCACCACAGTGACCACTGCCCTATTGCATGTATCAGAGATACTAGGCTACCCTGCCACCACAGTGACCACTGCCCTATTGCATGTATCAGAGATACTAGGCTACCCTGCCACCACAGTGACCACTGTCCTATTGCATGTATCAGAGATACTAGGCTACCCTGCCACCACAGTGACCACTGCCCTATTGCATGTATCAGAGATACTAGGCTACCCTGCCACCACAGTGACCACTGCCCTATTGCATGTATCAGAGATACTAGGCTACCCTGCCACCACAGTGACCACTGTCCTATTGCATGTATCAGAGATACTAGGCTACCCTGCCACCACAGTGACCACTGCCCTATTGCATGTATCAGAGATACTAGGCTACCCTGCCACCACAGTGACCACTGTCCTATTGCATGTATCAGAGATACTAGGCTACCCTGCCACCACAGTGACCACTGTCCTATTGCATGTATCAGAGATACTAGGCTACCCTGCCACCACAGTGACCACTGTCCTATTGCATGTATCAGAGATACTAGGCTACCCTGCCACCACAGTGACCACTGCCCTATTGCATGTATCAGAGATACTAGGCTACCCTGCCACCACAGTGACCACTGCCCTATTGCATGTATCAGAGATACTAGGCTACCCTGCCACCACAGTGACCACTGCCCTATTGCATCTATCAGAGATACTAGGCTACCCTGCCACCACAGTGACCACTGCCCTATTGCATGTATCAGAGATACTAGGCTTAAAAAAACCTGACCCCCATATAATTCTAAAGAGAAACTATAAACACTTCTCAGAGCAAGCCTTTATCCATGACCTTTATTACTCAGAGCTTTTATCCGTAAATTGCATAATGGACCCAGTTTTAGCGTTCTCTTTCTTTTCATCAAATTGTACCTTCATTGGCTGATAAGCACGCCCCGTTAAAGCGACTTAGGGTATAAATAAATCGAACTAATCCTTGGTTCTCCTGTGATTTGAAAATCCTTTTTCTGCAAAAGAATCAAGCATGGGCCTTGGCGAGGAAAACTGTTGAAACAGCTGATTGGCTGCTTTTTAGGCAATTGAGAAATAAATGGACCGGAGGAATAAAAAAAGCAACATTAGGTATTTTCTTGATGCTCTGACAGAGTCTGGTGATCCCACTACATTCTGGAAAACTGTTAACTCACTTAAACCAGGAAACTCCTTGACATCCCTGCCGAATAAAATTACATCGGAATCTGGGATCATCAGTGACCGAACTGAAATGTGTGATGTTTTTAATAATCATTTGATTTCTGCTGGTTTTCTTTTTGAAAGAAAAAATGGCCAACATGATCCTGACCGTTCTATTGTTTCAGTCCCTCGACCTTCAGCTGATGTGGAAAACAGTAAGCCGTTTTTTTCATTTTCAAAAATTCACGGAAGATGAGGTCTTATCTGCACTATCTGCTATAGATTCTAAGAAATCATTAGGCACTGACAAACTGGATCCATATTTACTCAAGTGTGCGGCACCTATTATTGCTCAAGGTAGTGACGCATATCTTCAATCAAACATTTGTCGTAGGAAAGATTCCTAAATCTTAGAAAACAGCTTTTGTTTTAGCAATCCTCAAGGGAGGTGATGGTAGTGAATTGGATAATTATCAGCCCATCTCTAAGCTCTCCTGTTCTAAAATTCTAGAGTCATTGGTGAATAGGCAACTACAATTCTTTTCTAACTGTTAACAATACTCTTTCTAGTAATCAATCTAGCTTCAGACCTAAACACAGTACTATTACGGCCACTGTACGTGTTGTAAATGATATTACTAATGCCCTAGATAATAGAAAGTACTGTGCCGCCTTGTTCATAGAATTATTTAAAGCTTTGACACTGTAGACCATACGATACTTTTGGGTAAGCTGTTGTCAATAGGACTGGAATTGGATGCCTGTCGTTGGTTTCATGACTATCTAAAGCAGTGGTCACCAAACTACGGCCCGCGGGCCGGATACGGCCCGTCAGCACATTTGGCCCAGCCCTCTGAACAATACCAGAGACGCTATCGGATTTTTTTCCTATTTGGCCTCCAGAAAAAAATCCTAGGCCCGGCCCTGTCAAAGAGAGAACGGAATAATGGCGAAAAGGTTAGGTAAGAGAAAAATTGATTCAGAATGCAGGGTATTTAACCTGCAGTGGACAAACGATTATTTTTTTGTTCAATGCAAAGAAAAGGCTGTTTGTCTCATCTGTCAAGAGACGGTGGCGGTATTCAAAGAATACAATCTTCGCCAACACTATGAATCCCGTCACAAAGACAAGTACGATAGCTTGCAAGGCCAAATACGAGCAGACAAACTCTCAAAGCTAAAAAGTGGACTACTATCTCAGCAGAATACATTTGTACGCCAAGCTCAGCTGAACCAGGCATCCGTTCGGGCCAGCTTTCGGGTTGCTAAACTGATAGCAAGAAGCGGTAAGCCTTTCACTGACGGAGAGTTTGTTAAGAAATGTATGGATGCTGTCACGGAGGAGGTGTGTCCCGAGAAGAAAGATGCATTTAATGCCGTAAGTCTGTCGGCGAGTACAATCACCAGACGCGTTGAAGAAATCGGGAGTAATGTATATGCCCAGCTGCAGCAGAAGACGAAAGAATTTGACTTTTTTTCATTAGCACTGGATGAGAGCACAGACGTGCAAGACACAGCGCAACTGCTCATTTTTATTCGTGGAGTTAGCGCAAACTTTGAGATATGCGAGGAGCTGGCAGCCCTCCAAAGTCTCAAAGGGACTACAACGGGAGAGGATATTTTTGACAAAGTGTGCCAAACCATGGAGAAGTTGGACCTGGACTGGTCAAAGCTAGCTAGCATCACGACTGACGGGGCTCCTAGCATGGTGGGCGAAACTCGCGGTCTAATAGGACGCATGAACCGGGAGTTGGAAAAAGGGGTCTCACCGCCCCGCTACGAGTCCATTGCCTAATTCACCAGCAAGCACTGTGCTGCAAAGTGTTGACGTGGGATTCTGTAATGAAGGTTGTGGTGTCGTGCATAAACTTCATCAGAGCAAAGGGACTTAAACACAGGCAGTTCCAAGAATTCCTGTCTGAACTGGAGTCTACGCACGGAGATGTGCTGTACTACACAGAGGTCCGATGGCTGAGCCGGGGCAGAGTTTTGAGGCGTTTTTACGAGCTGCTACCCGAAATTAACGCATTTCTTCATTTAAAAGACAAAACGGTCCCAGAGCTGATCGACCCAGAATGGAAATGGCACCTCGCATTTTTAACAGACGTGACAGAAATACTTAACAGCCTTAACTTGCAGCTACAAGGCGGGGGAAACTCATTTGCGACATGTATTCACACATAAAAGCATTTGAGGTGAAATTAGCGCTGCTTTTGGAACAAGTGAAAAAGCGCAACTTCGTCCATCTTCCTGCTACCCAAAACCTGTCGACAGAGAACCCAGCGGTCCCGTTCCCAGCTGAAAAGTGCGTGGAAGCACTGGAAATGCTGAAGGCGGAGTTCGGTGTGCGATTCAGTGAACTACATGTTCATGCAAAAGAAATCCGTCTTTTTCAGAACCCCTTTGTTGCCGACATTGATGAAGCCCAGCCTTCATATCAGTTTGAGTTGGCTGAGTTACAGAACTGTGATGTTCTGAAAGACGCATTCAAGCCCAACAGTCTCATTGACTTCTATGCCGCCCTCCCAAACGACACATATCCAAACATCAAAAAACACGCAATGAAAATGTCCACAGTTTTTGGCAGCACGTATATCTGCGAGAAAACCTTTTCTCGCATGAAACTGCTGAAAACCCCGATGAGATCAAGATTGACAGATGAACATTTGCATCAGTGCTTGAGACTGGCTGTAACTAGAATGGAACCTGATATTCAACTTCTCACCAGCCAGATGCAGGCCCACAGTTCACACTGATGAACATACATAGGTAAGCTCACTTTTCTGACTTGAATGAGTCATTCTGAGCATAAACAAATATAATCATAATAAAGTCTACTGGGATAAAATCCATCTTTACAACCATACTGGTAGTGAAATGTATTGTGCTGTGTAGGTGCTGTATCACTTAGTTCAGTTTCTCAACCTGCTTCTTTTGTGGTTTTCACAGGGAAGTTGATGAGAGAGAGCTGCAAACAGCGGTGTCTACAAGCCTACTGGAACCTACAAAAGGATTATAAGGAAGGAACACAAGAACTTTAAGAGACTGCTCATATGTGTCAGAGAGATTCTGCTCTGACAACTGAGCTGAACTTTTATCTGTTAAGATTATGCATGGCACGACAGAAAGTTAATGTTCCATGGCTTTTTTTCTATGAAGAACCCAGAGAGAGTTATTTAGTTATTATTTATTTCCTGTTTTTTCTGTGAAGAACTCAGAGAGGGTTATTTAGTTATTATTTATTTCATTAATAGTGTTATTATTTGTTTCCTGACTTTTTTTCTGTAAAGAACCTGGAAAGGGTTATTTGGTTATGTGTGGCTTTCTGGAAAACAATAAATTTTTTAAGCTCCCCTACGATCGTCACACTTTTTCTGTTACAAACTGACACCGGCCCCCCATCAGAGAAGGGAAAAGTTATGTGGCCCTCACAGGAAAAAGTTTGGGGACCCCTGATCTAAAGGATAGGAGTCAGGCTGTTAGAGTCGACGGCATCCAGTCGGAGCCATTGGAGTTGGTTAAAGGGGTCCCACAAGGTTCTATACTTGGTCCATTACTGTTCACTCTCTACATAAACAATATTGGTGATGAGATAAGAAAATGTCAAATTAATTTACGTATATGCTGATGACACTGTCATGTACTCTATTGCTTCAACGGCTGACTAAGCATTACCACTATTGGAGACAGATTTTAAGGTATTACAAGGGTCTTTTATACAGCTGAAAGTTGTTTTAAATGCAAAGAAACACATTATGATTTTTAATAGGTTCAAAAAGTTGGTTGAAAATACACTTGCACTTACGAGCTTAGATGGTTCTCGAATTAATCAGGTCTCTGCATATAAATACTTAGTGATATGGTTGGATGATAAACAGTCTTTTAAAATGCATATTGACTAACTTTGTAAACGGCTAAAAATCAAGCTGGGCTTCCTCTATAGAAACAGGACATGTTGTTCCTCTACAAATAGAAGAGAAATTGTGCAAGCTACTTTTATGTATTTTATAGATTATGGAGATATTATTTACATGCATGCTACGGAATCAACACTTAAATCGCTGGATGCTACTTATCAATGCGCACTTAGGTTTATTACGGGTGCTAGGTACAGAACTCACCGCTGTGTTTTATATCGAAATGTTGGTTGGACTTCGCTGTCCGTGAGACGAGAACAACATGCCCTCGTGTTTGTCTATAAAGCACTTCTGAATAAAGTGCTTTCTTATTTATCATCACTCATCAATATTAGAATTAGAATTCCTAAAACCAGGTCTCAAGCATGGATTACACTTGAGGCCCATGCGATTTCCACCGAGTTGTATATGGCTGCCTTTTCCTGTTACGCTCCTTGCCTATGGAATACCCTGCAGACTAAACTTAAACTTGAGACTCTTGTCCCCCTGTCGCCCATTTTAAATATTTATTGGAGGATTTTTATTTTGGTATTGGTTGTAACTGTTTTGTGTAATGCAAGTTCTTGTGCTGTTAGTAGAATAACCTGTGTGTAAATGTAATAGGTTACTGTATTTTTTTGTGTTATCTGTGATCATTTTGTTTGTCTCGTTTAGTTTTGTCATCATTGTACCTAAACTGTATGTGTAAACATGTATACGCAGGGCCCAGATGTAAAAGAGACCTTGGTCTCAGTTTGTGTTCCTTGTTGAAGTAAAGGTTAAAAAAATGTTTTTTTTTAACTCTCTCCTGCCTCCAAAATAACCTGCAAATGGCCCTGTTGATTCTCATAAATATTCAAATATGTGTCAGCAGCATCGGTGTGTTTACAAAACAGTGAGCGCCCACGGCTCTTCTCCTTCTCTCCTGGAACATGTAACTTGATAGCCCAGTAAATCACCAGAGGCTGTCAATGACAGTTCTCATTTTGATCATCTCCATTAATAATCTTTTAACTCCATCAGCAGGCCAGGAGAAATCTATTTTCTACACTTTATGCATGTGACATATTGTTTTACAGGAGTCAGGAGGGGAATAACTCTAGGCCTAAAGCACATTCTGGATTTATGTTGTTCATTGCTCAGAAAACAAGTGAAATCAGATCCTATTAAGGTAGGTGGATGACAGACATAGCTGGCTCTTTCATTATCTTATCAAATCAAATGTATTTATAAAGCCCTTTTTACATCAGCAGATGTCACAAAGTGCTTGTCATGCAGGTGAAAGAGGACCCAAAAGCGACTTGGCGAAAACAGAGTCTTTAATCCAGTAAAGTAAATACAAACAAAAAACACAACTTTCACTCGAAATGACGAGGACAAACTGGAGACTCGATCTTGAACAGCAGGTGAACAGCAGGTTGCCTCGGGAAGGCACTTGAACCAGACAGACTCAGACACCTGCTCACCACGCAGCATCTGAGGAAAACACGACACGACAGGGCGATACACAAACACAGCACGGTGAATTCTAGACAAGGAACCGACAGGACAGGAACGGAACACAAAGGAAGAAATAGGGACTCTAATCAGGGGAAAGGATCGGGAACAGGTGTGGGAAGACTAAATGATTGATTAGGGGAATAGGAACAGCTGGGAGCAGGAACGGAACGATAGAGAGAAGAGAGAGCGAGAGAGTGAGAGAGGGAGGGGGAGAGAGAGGGATAGAAAGAGGGAAAGAACCTAATAAGACCAGCAGAGGGAAACGAATAGAATGGGAAGCACAGGGACAAGACAAGATAATAAATGACAAAACATGACAGTACCCCCCCCACTCACCGAGCGCCTCCTGGCGCACTCGAGGAGGAATCCTGGCGGCAACGGAGGAAATCATCAATGAGTGAACGGTCCAGCACGTCCCGAGACGGAACCCAACTCCTCTCCTCAGGACCGTAACCCTCCCAATCCACTAAGTATTGGTGACCCCGTCCCCGAGAACGCATGTCCATGATCTTATGTACCTTGTAAATAGGTGCGCTCTCGACAAGGACGGGAGGGGGAGGGAAGACGAACGGGGGTGCGAAGAAAGGGCTTAACACAGGAGACATGGAAGACAGGATGGACGCGACGAAGATGTCGCGGAAGAAGCAGTCGCACAGCGACAGGATTGACGACCTGGGAGACACGGAACGGACCAATGAACCGCGGAGTCAACTTACGAGAAGCTGTCGTAAGAGGAAGGTTGCGAGTGGAAAGCCACACTCTCTGGCCGCAACAATACCTTGGACTCTTAATCCTGCGTTTATTGGCGGCTCTCACAGTCTGTGCCCTGTAACGGCAAAGTGCAGACCTCACCCTCCTCCAGGTGCGCTCACAACGTTGGACAAACGCTTGAGCGGAGGGAACGCTGGACTCGGCAAGCTGGGATGAGAACAGAGGAGGCTGGTAACCCAGACTACTCTGAAACGGAGATAACCCGGTAGCAGACGAAGGAAGCGAATTGTGAGCGTATTCTGCCCAGGGGAGCTGTTCTGCCCAAGACGCAGGGTTTCTGAAAGAAAGGCTGCGTAGTATGCGACCAATCGTCTGATTGGCCCTCTCTGCTTGACCGTTAGACTGGGGATGAAACCCGGAAGAGAGACTGACGGACGCACCAATCAAACGACAGAACTCCCTCCAAAACTGTGACGTGAATTGCGGGCCTCTGTCTGAAACGGCGTCTAACGGGAGGCCATGAATTCTGAATACATTCTCGATAATGATTTGTGCCGTCTCCTTAGCGGAAGGAAGTTTAGCGAGGGGAATGAAATGTGCCGCCTTAGAGAACCTATCGACAACCGTAAGAATCACAGTCTTCCCCGCAGACAAAGGCAGACCGGTAATGAAGTCTAGGGCGATGTGAGACCATGGTCGAGAAGGAATGGGGAGCGGTCTGAGACGACCGGCAGGAGGAGAGTTACCCGACTTAGTCTGCGCGCAGTCCGAACAAGCAGCCACGAAACGGCGCGTGTCACGCTCCTGAGTCGGCCACCAAAAGCGCTGGCGAATAGACGCAAGAGTGCCTCGAACACCGGGATGACCAGCTAACTTGGCAGAGTGAGCCCACTGAAGAACAGCCAGACGAGTGGAAACAGGAACGAAAAGGAGGTTACTAGGACAAGCGCGCGGCGACGCAGTGTGCGTGAGTGCTTGCTTAACCTGTCTTTCAATTCCCCAGACTGTTAATCCGACAACACGCCCATAAGGAAGAATCCCCTCGGGATCAGTAGAAGCCACAGAAGAACTAAACAGACGGGATAAGGCATCAGGCTTGGTGTTCTTGCTACCCGGACGGTAAGAAATCACAAACTCGAAACGAGCGAAAAACAACGCCCAACGAGCTTGACGGGCATTAAGTCGTTTGACAGAACGGATGTACTCAAGGTTCTTATGGTCTGTCCAAACGACAAAAGGAACGGTCGCCCCCTCCAACCACTGTCGCCATTCGCCTAGGGCTAAGCGGATGGCGAGCAGTTCACGGTTACCCACATCATAGTTGCGCTCAGATGGCGACAGGCGATGAGAAAAATAAGCGCAAGGATGAACCTTATCGTCAGACTGGAAGCGCTGGGATAGAATGGCTCCCACGCCTACCTCTGAAGCGTCAACCTCGACAATGAATTGTCTAGTGACGTCAGGAGTAACGAGGATAGGAGCGGACGTAAAACGTTCTTTTAGAAGATCAAAAGCTCCCTGGGCGGAACCGGACCACTTAAAACACGTCTTGACAGAAGTAAGAGCTGTGAGAGGGGCAGCAACTTGACCGAAATTACGAATGAAACGCCGATAGAAATTAGCGAAACCTAAAAAGCGCTGCAACTCGACACGTGACCTTGGAACGGGCCAATCACTGACAGCTTGGACCTTAGCGGAATCCATCTGAATGCCTTCAGCGGAAATAACGGAACCGAGAAAAGTAACGGAGGAGACATGAAAAGAGCACTTCTCAGACTTTACGTAGAGACAATTCTCTAAAAGGCGCTGTAGAACACGTCGAACGTGCTGAACATGAATCTCGAGTGACGGAGAAAAAATCAGGATATGAAAATCGTCAAGATAGACAAAAACAAAGATGTTCAGCATGTCTCTCAGAACATCATTAACTAATGCCTGAAAAACAGCTGGCGCATTGGCGAGACCAAACGGCAGAACCCGGTACTCAAAATGCCCTAACGGAGTGTTAAACGCCGTTTTCCACTCGTCCCCCTCTCTGATGCGCACGAGATGGTAAGCGTTACGAAGGTCCAACTTAGTAAAGCACCTGGCTCCCTGCAGAATCTCGAAGGCTGATGACATAAGGGGAAGCGGATAACGATTCTTAACCGTTATGTCATTCAGCCCTCGATAATCACGCAGGGGCGCAGAGTACCGTCCTTTTTCTTAACAAAAAGAACCCCGCCCCGGCCGGAGAGGAAGAAGGCACTATGGTACCGGCGTCAAGAGACACAGACAAATAATCCTCGAGAGCCTTACGTTCGGGAGCCGACAGAGAGTATAGTCTACCCCGAGGAGGAGTGGTCCCCGGAAGGAGATCAATACTACAATCATACGACCGGTGAGGAGGAAGGGAGTTGGCTCGGGACCGACTGAAGACCGTGCGCAGATCATGATATTCCTCCGGCACTCCTGTCAAATCGCCAGGTTCCTCCTGAGAAGTAGGGACAGAAGAAACGGGAGGGATGGCAGACATTAAACACTTCACATGACAAGAAACGTTCCAGGATAGGATAGAATTACTAGACCAATTAATAGAAGGATTATGACATACTAGCCAGGGATGACCCAAAACAACAGGTGTAAACGGTGAACGAAAAATCAAAAAAGAAATAGTCTCACTGTGGTTACCAGATACTGTGAGGGTTAAAGGTAGTGTCTCAAATCTGATACTGGGAAGATGACTACCATCTAAGGCGAACATGGGCGTAGGCTTCTCTAACTCTCTGAAAGGAATGTCATGTTTCCGAACCCATGCTTCGTCCATGAAACAACCCTCAGCCCCAGAGTCTATCAAGGCACTACATGTAGCACCCGAACCGGTCCAGCGTAGATGGACCGACAAAGTAGTACAGGATCTTGATGGAGAGACTTGAGTAGTTGCGCTCACCTGTAGCCCTCCGATTTTACAGATGAGCTCTGGCTTTTACTGGACATGAATTAACAAAATGTCCAGCAACTCATTAATAGAGGCACAGGCGGTTGGTGATCCTCCGTTCCCTCTCCTTAGTCGAGATGCGAATCCCTCCCAGCTGCATGGGCTCAGACTCTGAGCCAGAGGAGGGAGATGGTTGCGATGCGGAGCAGGGAAACACCGTTGATGCGAGCTCTCTTCCACGAGCCCGGTGACGAAGATCTACCCGTCGTTCTATGCGGATGGCGAGAGCAATCAAAGAGTCCACATCTGAAGGAACCTCCCGGGAGAGAATCTCATCCTTAACCACTGCGTGGAGTCCCTCCAGAAAACGAGCGAGCAGCGCCGGCTCGTTCCACTCACTAGAGGCAGCAAGAGTGCGAAACTCAATAGAATAATCCGTTATGGACCGTTCACCTTGGCATAAGGAAGCCAGGGCCCTAGAAGCCTCCCTACCAAAAACTGAACGGTCAAAAACCCGAATCATCTCCTCTTTAAAGTTCTGGAACTTGTTAGAGCAATCAGCCCTTGCCTCCCAGATAGCTGTGCCCCATTCTCGAGCCCGGCCAGTAAGGAGTGAAATGACGTAAGCAACCCGAGCTCTCTCTCTAGAGTATGTGTTGGGTTGGAGAGAGAACACAATCTCACACTGCGTGAGAAAGGAGCGGCACTCAGTGGGCTGCCCGGAGTAGCAAGGTGGGTTATTAACCCTAGGTTCTGGAGGCTCGGCAGGCCAGGAAGTAACAGGTGGCACGAGACGTAGACTCTGGAACTGTCCAGAGAGGTCGGAAACCTGAGCGGCCAGGTTCTCCACGGCATGGCGAGCAGCAGACAATTCCTGCTCGTGTCTGCCGAGCATGGCTCCTTGGATCTCGACGGCAGTGTAACGAGCGTCTGAAGTCGCTGGGTCCATTCCTTGTTTGCGCAGGGCCCAGATTAAGGTTCCTTCTGTCATGCAGGTGAAAGAGGACCCAAAAGCGACTTGGCGAAAACAGAGTCTTTAATCCAGTAAAGTAAATACAAACAAAAAACACAACTTTCACTCGAAATGACGAGGACAAACTGGAGACTCGATCTTGAACAGCAGGTGAACAGCAGGTTGCCTCGGGAAGGCACTTGAACCAGACAGACTCAGACACCTGCTCACCACGCAGCATCTGAGGAAAACACGACACGACAGGGCGATACACAAACACAGCACGGTGAATTCTAGACAAGGAACCGACAGGACAGGAACGGAACACAAAGGAAGAAATAGGGACTCTAATCAGGGGAAAGGATCGGGAACAGGTGTGGGAAGACTAAATGATTGATTAGGGGAATAGGAACAGCTGGGAGCAGGAACGGAACGATAGAGAGAAGAGAGAGCGAGAGAGTGAGAGAGGGAGGGGGAGAGAGAGGGATAGAAAGAGGGAAAGAACCTAATAAGACCAGCAGAGGGAAACGAATAGAATGGGAAGCACAGGGACAAGACAAGATAATAAATGACAAAACATGACAGTGCTTGTACAGAAACCCAGATTAAAAACCCAAACAGCAAGCAATGCAGATGTAGAAGCACGGTGGCTAGGAAAAACTCCTTAGAAAGGCAGGAACCTAGGAAGAAACCTAGAGAGGAACCAGGTTCTAAGTGGTGGCCAGTCCTCTTCTGGGTGTGCCAGGTAAGAGATTATAAGAGTACATGGCCATTAAGGCCAGATCGTTCTTCAAGACGTTCAAACGTTCATAGATGACCAGCAGGGTCAAATAATAATCACAGTGGTTGTAGACTAAAGGGTGCAACAGGTCAGCACTTCAGGAGTAAAATGTCAGTTGGCTTTTCATAGCTGAGCATTCAGAGGTCAAGACAGCAGGTGAGGCAGAGACAAAGAGAGAGACACCTTCACGAGTGACGTCTCAGTACTATGATGGGGTCTAAAACCAGACTGGAGCATTTTGTATCCATTATTTGTGTTTCATTTTTCGGGTCAAGGTTTTGGTTTATCAGGAGAGGCTTTATTACTGCCACTTTTAGTGAGTTTGGTAAACATCGGGAGGATAGGGAGACATGTATTATGTTCAACATAGGAGGTGTCAAGCACAGGAAGTAGCTCTTTCAGTAGTTTAGTTAGAATAGGGTCCAGTAGGCAGCTGGAAGGTTTAGAGGCATGACTATTTTCGTGAATGTGTTAAGAGATAACGGAGAAAAAACGTAAGTGTCTCTCTTGATCCCAGGTCCTGGCAGGTCTGTGCAGACTCAGGACAACTAAGTTTTGGAGAAATACGCAGATTCAAAAAAGAATCCGTAATTTGCTTTCTAATGATCATGATCTTTTCATCGAAGAAGTTCATGAATTCATCACTGCTGAAAAGAAGGCCATCCTCTCTTGGGGAATACTGCTTTTTAGTTAGCTTTGCAACAGTATCAAAAATACATTTTGGATTGTTTTTATTATCCTCAATTAGGTTGGAAAAGTAGTCTTTAAAAGCTGGTTGGAAGACTTACAGTTCGGTGGAGAGTCATTTCCGTTCCAATTTTATGGAAGCTTGCTTCAAACCACAGGTATTTTCTGTATACCAGGGAGCAAATTTCTTGTGAGAATTTTTGTTTTGTTTTTAGAGGTGCTACTGCGTTTAGGGTGTTACGCAAGGTTACATTTAGATCTTTGGTTAGGTGGTTGATTGGTTTTTGTACTGCAATGTCCTTGGGTAGGTGGGAGTCTGGAAGGAATCTTTGGCTTGTCTGAGAATTTATAGCGTGGCTTTTGATCATTCTTGATTGGCGTCTGAGTAGATTATTTGTTGTAATTACAAACGTAATAAAATCGTGGTCCGATAGTCCAGGATTATGAGGAAAAACATTTATATCGACAATATTTATTCCACTGGAATTGTACAAATATATTTTTTTATTATTTCTACAAATAACCTTTATTACCCTTGACTGAACTCCAGTATAATGTGGTGGCCTTTTCCCCCCCATACAATTCTACTTCCTCTACATGACTGGTAACATGAGCAGAATGTTTCTAATATCACACAAATGATCAAAATTATATTCTGACATTTACAAACTGAGATCCATAAAAATGACGTCGTGGTGAATGCAATCATTAGCTCAGGCCAATGAAAAGAGGCGAGACACAGATTATACAATATTAGGTGGAAATATAATAGGCTACTAACAGTATAGGCTACTAAATAAACCTTCCAGTGACACCGACTCACCCAAAGACAAAGATAACATGAATATCATATGTTTTCTCACTGGTGATGGCTGATGTGCTCATGCCAATATCGCTAGGCTACTATGTTTAGGTAGTTTCTACAGACAGAATAGACTAGTCTTCTCTTTTCAGTCATTTGCTTTCCAAACAACATTTTTCCCGCGACTGTATTTAGAAAGTTGCGAAAAGCCAAATGTAGCTGTCGTTCACTGACATCCACAAGCATAGAAACATAATCCATAGAATGGACGTGCCCATCAAGTCAGAACTGGCAGCCATTGCGAGTGTACTCTTGAGTTTACCGGACAAATTGCCAGGGTGAGAGGTTCCGAGGCCCTTCTCTGGATTATATTTCTATGGCGCTTGCTGCCCAAATTGTGTCTCTCTAGTATTTGAATAATTTGATTGATTTCAATTTATCAGAGGGTGCTGCAGCACCTCCAGCACCCCTACTTCCTGCAGCTATGCCACTGCTAGTCTCTCTCGCTGCTATAAATAACAGCAGGCTGGATGGCCAGGTCAGGGCTGAGGGCAGTTGCTGCCCAATCTAATAAAGCTGCTCTCTCTCATCTCCCCATCTCTGGAGCTTTGGCTGTTTAAAAGGCCAGCGATGACGTGTGAGGAGGAGAAAATGGAACAGAACAGGGTAGCTGAGTCACCATGTACTTCCCCTGGGGGAGGGGGGAGGATGAGTGAGGTTGGGGGTGGTGGTGTGGGCATGAGTACAGGAAGACTGACACTTTTTGTGTATTTTGCTATGCCCAGCAGAGTGTATGGACTGATAGCTTGTTTTGCGATAACATCTGTTGGCTGTCACAATCAAACCATGGGAACCACCTAAAATCAGTCAACTATGGTCACTTTGCCTGGGTTAGGTGCATGAAAAGATTATGCCTGACTTCTTTTTACATTTTTCACTTGGACAAGTGAAGGCAATCTTGGAACGAGGTACTTAGTACACCAAAGTGGTATGTGTGGTACCTGAAACACTAGACGTCATAAATTGTTCAAGAAATTATTAGAAACAAGGTTCTAGAGCTAGAGCTGCTTGTTCCCAGTTCCACTCTGCACTCCTCATTTCTTGCCAACTCGCTATCAGCCTAAATTCAGTTCTTAAGGAACGATAGCACAACAAGGGGGCTGGATCCAAAACGATTGACACAACACTGTGGCAACTGAGTGAGCGTGGGAGCCCCCCGAGCCATGGCCAAGCCCCAGTGTAGTTCAGATGGAGGGCCTGATACGGCCTCACAGACCGCGGGAACTAGAAGATTCCCAGGTGGCCTGTGGCTTCCGTTGTGACAAGTACGCCCTGTGGGAGAAGTTAATTTCCTGTGACAGGGGCTCCACCACACTCTCCTCATGCCAGGTCGCAATTGTAAATGAGAACATGTTCTCAACTTGCCTACCTGGTTAAATAAAGGTGAAATAAAAATAAATAAAAATAAATGCCTTTTAAGGACTTATTCACTGATCCTGGTCCGTCCTTCAGACCACGCAGCACACCGCCCCTATAGGCTTCTCTTGTATGGTCACTGATGCTTATTACACAACTTATAAGCAGAGACAGTGCTAAATGTGGACACCTAAAATAAATCACGATTTCGAGGCCCCTGATTTACGGGAAACAATAAGTATTCACTGGCTTAATCTAACTTAGCAGGCCTGAGCGGAGTTCCCACATCCGGTTTTTAAGTGGAAAAGGAAGCTAAGTTGAATTAGCTGTATTCCTGAAAACCGGACGCATCCGGTTGTTAGCAACTCCGTTAAGAGTGCCCCTGGCTAAACCCTCAGCAGATCATTTGCTGTGAGATCACTTCCTGTGGGGTGAGTGTGAAGATGACATCACTGTCTGGTTTGAGGCTGTATGGTTTCTCTACTGCAATACGCCAGCCATGATCCATGGCCAAATCAAAGAGGCTGTAATATGTTCCTGTAACTAAGGGAGGCCTCCAGGCTAGCTAAACACTCAAACTAATACCATGGAGAAAGGGTGGAGGCACAGCTGGAGTGAGCTCGAGCTAGGGTGGGCTATGATCTGCTAGAGTGTTTAGGGTTTGTAGGCCTACTTATAACCAGTTAGGCTAGCCAATAGACTACACATGCAGATCACATTCAAAGATAGCTTACTCAATTTAATACAAACAGCTTGTAATATACAGGAGCAGTCAAAAGTTTGGACAGACCTACTAATTCAAGGGTTTTTCTTTATTATTTACTATTTGTAGAATAATAGTGAAGACATCACAACTATTAAATAACACATATGGAATCACGTAGTAACCAAAAAAGTGTTAAACAAATCCAAATATAATTTATATTGGAGATTCTTCAAAGTAGCCACCCTTTCCCTTGATAACAGCTTTGCACACCCTTTGCATTCTCTTAACCAGAGTCATGAGGTAATCACCTGGGATGCATTTCAATTAACAGGTGTGCCTTGTTAAAACTTAATTTGTGGAATTTATTGTCTTCTTAATGTGTTTGAACCAATCAGTTGTGTTGTGACAAGGTAGGGATAGTATACAAAAGACAGCCTTATTTGGTAAAAGACCAAGTCCATATTATGGCATGAACAGTTCAAATAAGCAAAGAGAAAAGACTGTCCGTCATTACTTTAAGACATGAAGGTCTGTCAATATGGAAAATGTCAAGAACGTTTCTTCAAGTGCAGTCGCGAAAACCATCAAGTGCTGTAATGAAACTTGTTCTCATGAGGACTGCCACAAGAATGGAAGACCCAGAGTTACCTCTGCTGCAGAGGATCAATTCATTAGGGTTACCAGTCTAAGAAATTACAGGCCAAATAAATGCTTCACAGAGTAACTGTAACTGACACATCTCAACATCAGCTGTTCAGAGGAGACTGTGTGAATCAGCCCTTCATGGTCAAATTGCTGCAAAGAAACCACTACTAAAGGTCACCAATAATAAGAAGGGACTTGCTTGGACAGAGAAACACGGGCAATGGACATTAGATAGGTGGAAATCTGTCCTTTGGTCTGAGAAGTCCAAATTTGAAATTTTTGGTTCCAACCGCCGTGTCTTTGTGAGATGCAGAGTAGGTGAATGGATGATCTCCGCATGTGTGGTTCCCACCGTGACACATGGAGGAGGTGTGATGGTGTGGGGGTGCTTTGCTGGTGAAACTGTTTGTGATTTATTTATAATTCAAGGCACACTTAACCAACATGGCTACAACAGTATTCTGCAGCGATACGCCATGCCATCTGGTTTGTGCTTAGTGGGACTATCATTTGTTTTTCAACAGGACAATGACCCAACACACCTCCAGGAGAATGACGGAGTGCTGCATCAGATGACCTGGCCTCCACAATCACCTGACCTCAACCAAATTGAGATGGGATGAGTTGGACCGCAGAGTGAAGGAAAAGCAGCCAACATGTGCTCAGCATATTTGGGAACTCCTTCAAGACTATTGGAAAAGCATTCCAGATGAAGCTGGTTCAAAGAATGCCAAGAGTGTGCAAAGCTTTCATCAAGGCAAAGGGTGGCTACTTTGAAGAATCAAAATTTGTTTAGCACTTTTTTTGGATACTACATGATTCCTTATGTGTTATTTCATAGTTTTAATGTCTTCACTATTATTCTACAATGTAGAAAATAGTCAAAATAAAGAAAAACCCTTGAATGAGTAGGTGTGTCCAAACTTTTGACTGGTACTGTATCTTTTTTATACACACTCAAAAGGTAGTGCGGTGTTTGCTTACCAGAGTAAATGAAATCAAAAGTGAGTTACTTATACGCCCTCCGTTTATGAGGTTTGGTAAGTAGCCCACACAATCATCATCCAACAGAGACTTCTAAGTCAGTGTAGGAGAAAGTATTAGCTAGAACATCAAAGATAGACAGCCGCTGTATCACTGAGTGTCTCCTTTCATTACAGCGATGTCTTGTAATGCAGAGCAAGCCTGTAATGAGCTCTCGTCAGTTTTGGCAACAAGATAGCAGAGGGAGTAGTTTACCTGATGTGACTGGTGTACATGAGGCTGTGGTTTCAGGTTCACCTTTTGGGATCTGTAAATGAGAGAGGCCACCGTCTAGGATGAGGTTCTAGGATCTCAGATGACCCGTTATTGTCAGGTAAAACAATAATCATCATGAAGTAGGCTCTCCCTCTGGAACTGCTTTGAAGTGGTGAGGAGACGAGCTAAGATTCACTAGGCCTGGGTCTGAAATGGCACCCTATTCCTTATATAGTGCGGGCCCTGGTCAAAAGTAGTGCACTAGGAATAAGGGAAGGGAATTACTGAAAGATGAGGGTCTGCCCACAGAAGTTGGCGATTTACCGCAGACTGGAATTCTGGAATGCGTAACAAAGCTGTCTCTCCTTCTCGGAACATGAGGTCATAGTCAAACGGGGGATGGGGGAGTAAGAATGTGTTTCACATAAAACAATCTTCAGACTGAGTTTCAACCTCCCAGTGTTTGCTATGCCCTTCGGCCCTCTTTCTATGCTATCTGGAAGGACATAAGCTTGTGTTTGCTATGCCCTTCGGCCCTCTTTCTATGCTATCTGGAAGGACATAAGCTTGTGTTTGCTATGCCCTTCGGCCCTCTTTCTATGCTATCTGGAAGGACATAAGCTTGTGTTTGCTATGCCCTTCGGCCCTCTTTCTATGCTATCTGGAAGGACATAAGCTTGTGTTTGCTATGCCCTTCGGGCCTCTTTCTATGCTATCTGGAAGGACATAAGCTTGTGTTTGCTATGCCCTTCGGGCCTCTTTCTGTGCTATCTGGAAGGACATAAGCTTGTGTTTGCTATGCCCTTCGGCCCTCTTTCTATGCTATCTGGAAGGACATAAGCTTGTGTTTGCTATGCCCTTCGGCCCTCTTTCTATGCTATCTGGAAGGACATAAGCTTGTGTTTGCTATGCCCTTCGGCCCTCTTTCTATGCTATCTGGAAGGACATAAGCTTGTGTTTGCTATGCCCTTCGGCCCTCTTTCTATGCTATCTGGAAGGACATAAGCTTGTGTTTGCTATGCCCTTCGGGCCTCTTTCTATGCTATCTGGAAGGACATAAGCTTGTGTTTGCTATGCCCTTCGGCCCTCTTTCTATGCTATCTGGAAGGACATAAGCTTGTGTTTGCTATGCCCTTCGGCCCTCTTTCTATGCTATCTGGAAGGACATAAGCTTGTGTTTGCTATGCCCTTCGGCCCTCTTTCTATGCTATCTGGAAGGACATAAGCTTGTGTTTGCTATGCCCTTCGGGCCTCTTTCTATGCTATCTGGAAGGACATAAGCTTGTGTTTGCTATGCCCTTCGGGCCTCTTTCTATGCTATCTGGAAGGACATAAGCTTGTGTTTGCTATGCCCTTCGGGCCTCTTTCTATGCTATCTGGAAGGACATAAGCTTGTGTTTGCTATGCCCTTCGGCCCTCTTTCTATGCTATCTGGAAGGACATAAGCATGTGTTTGCTATGCCCTTCGGGCCTCTTTATATGCTATCTGGAAGGACATAAACTTGACCAAAGCAATACTTATTCAGTCGTCCAATATTGACAGAAACTCTGTTAACATCAGTGCAAACGACATCCATAATGCCAAAGCAAACTAATCCTATGTTCCCTGCTAAAATAAAATCCCCCCCCCCTCGCCTTCCGCCTGGGAAACAAGGGATAAGTTCACCAACCCCTCTCTCTCTCCACCCTTCTCACTCTGTATTCAGCAACCAGCTGATTTTAATCCCAGACCAAGGGAAAGGAATGAGAAAAATGCATTGATGTGAGGAGACAAACAACTCCACTGTGTGTCTGAGCTGAAGGGGCTGATATGATAACTATTCACCCTTTAGATAAGCAAGTCTTGCTGCCTTCCTCCCTCAGATGAGTTAGCTAGCTAGCTTGCTGCCCATGAAGAACATTGCTTTGCTAACCACTACAGCAGAATTACACAATAAAACATGATAGGCCCTAGTTCAAGGCGGGCCAACACTCCTCGATGGTCTGGTTTGATGTATAAAGAGAATAAAAAGCAGCAAGGACAGAAAGATACACGACACCGAGTACATATTTGACTCACATTTCTTGAGCCCTGGTGCAACTTTCTTCTTCTGCAACCAAAAACCTGAATAGTCTTCTCCCTAAAAACCTGAATAGTCTTCTCCCTTTGGTTAGCAATTTCTCAATTTCTTTAAAGGAGCCTATCGGTGACAGTGATCTTCAATGTCTATGTGAAGAGAGTCATAACGGAAACAGGCCCAGCCCGTCTGATGAATGACAATAAATGGTCTAGTGGTTAGGGTAGCCTAGTGGTTAGAGCATTGGACTAGTAACCGAAAGGTTGCAAGTTCAAATCCCCGAGCTGACAAGGTACAAATCTGTCGTTCTGCCCCTGAACAGGCAGTTAACCCACTGTTCCTAGGCCGTCATTGAAAATAAGAATTTGTTCTTAACTGACTTGCCTAGTAAAATAAAGGTAAAATTAAAAAAAAATAAGTCTACTGTGAAGGAGTGTGGAGAGCTAGCTAACAGGGTGGGTGTCACTTTCACAATCGAGTGAGGTTCGAAGCATTTTCTCAACTGCTCCCTGTTAGGCAAGTATGAATCCTTGGGACATGTCAATGGATTGGCAACAAACTGCCTATTGGCTGTCTATTTAGAGGCCAAATAAAGAGCGCTAAAACTGAAAACATCTCAACTAAAATGTTTGCTTTTCTTAGACCAAGTGTTCATTCAAATTGCTTGACAAATTTGGGAAACTGAAATTGAGACTGCTTTGGGACCACAATCAATTTTCTGACTATATGTCATCATGTGTTAACATAATTATTGCCAGTTTGTTATCAGCAGAAGAAACTGAGAGGAAACAGATGACTCTTGTCAGATGACTTTTGACATTGAAAAACAAGTTGGGCATACAGTGCATTACACAACCCACTAGGCACACACTGGTTAAATGAATACCATTGTATTGACAATGAATTTACGTCTGTGCTCAGTGAGAAGTGTGTTCCAATTCTCTGTTTGGCATCAGTTAACCATATCCCGCCACCATTTACCCTGAACCTATTTGCTGTCCCTTTCTGGCTGTGCCAAGCCTTTACCCTGGTATTAAGCCATCCATCTCTCACTGGCCATGCCACCCATTGCCCTGGCATAGCACAAGATGTCTCTTTCTGGTCCCGCAGCTTGTGTGTCTGGATGCTGGCAGCCCTCTGCCAAGCCCTCCTTAGGCCAGAGGACCCCAGTGCCTGTGTGATGTTGTGGAGGATGGAGCTCCTGTTTAGCCTGTGGTCCTGTAATCCTGTAATTAAGCCACTATGAACGTCAGGATGGATGGATAGATAGAGGGATGATAGAACAAGCAAAATGAGTAGCCAACTGATGCCGTGTGGTTTCTCTAGTCAGAATATAAATCAAAAGATGTGTCGTGAGTTTCTTGAGTGTTCTGTACATGTGACCTAACGCAATGCCCTCTGGAAAGTCAACAACATTTAAAAGAGAAAGGATATTGGTTGTTCTTTTTCCATTACATTGGTTGTTTTTCCTTTGAAACACTGCTGCTCACCACTAAGTGTCATAAAATAGCTGCGAATACAAATGAAACCCTGTTATGGGTCTTATTACTGACTTAATGGCCGTAAACCCTGTCTAGACATGTCTATGGGCTGATCGTATTCTTCTTGTTTGGTCCTAACAAGCAAACAGGAGCACTTCATAACTGGATCAAGACATAACAGGGCTGTATATGAAGTTTCTCTGTGTCTTAAGCCGCATGCTGAACAGACCAGCGTGACATAGAGGGGACAGCTAGTGCTGCCATCATCATAATACTGCAG
Source organism: Oncorhynchus gorbuscha (assembly GCF_021184085.1). Taxonomy (NCBI): domain Eukaryota; kingdom Metazoa; phylum Chordata; class Actinopteri; order Salmoniformes; family Salmonidae; genus Oncorhynchus; species Oncorhynchus gorbuscha. The sequence goes on along the minus strand of NC_060180.1, from coordinate 51,698,454 downwards.
TGGCAGAGTCTATCCCCTCCACTCCTCCACCCTCCTCTTGACAATGGCAAGATTCCTAGATTAAATATGCACTATGCAGACATCGCTCTACCATTTCCTGCTTGCTAAAATTCAAATAGTTCGACGATTTTCAGTTTAAGTGGCAAAGCAAGCAAGTATAGTGTAGAAACTCATTGCACAATTTAAACCACTGTCAAATATATTTTCTATAAGCAAAAACATTGTATTTTCAGTTGTTTGAAGCTGGTGTACAAAACCCGAAATTAAAAGACGCAAAAACAAAACTTAAGAATGGAAAGCATAGAAATAGTGTGCATACAACAGATCTACAGCTTCTAAGACTTGCTTTTAATTAGAATGATGACATATCTATAACTCACATTTCTATGTGGATTTAGTTGGGTTGCCCAAAAAGTTACATATTGCAAATTTAACACAATGTAGACCCTTCAGAATAGCATAGTGGAGAGATTCACATCAGTTGCTCTAAATGCAGTAGACATCTTCTAAGAGCCTGAGGGTACCAACAAAAGGAATGTTCTCTTCTTCAATCTGATAGGATCTACTTGTACTGTGGGTGAGCAAAGACATGCACGAGAAGTTTACGTGAGTGGAGTTTACCTGATCTCTGTGCTATAACTTGGCATACTGTACCTGTACCATACGTAGGAATGTTGCCCCAGCGAGCTTTCATCTCTTTGACATCACACGTGCATCACTTTCCCCACACTTCAAAACCAATCAGCTGCCATCAAAGGTTACTGCCAGAGGGGGGAAGGGGGCAAGCCCGCCAGAAATCACAAGCTGCTACTGTCATCATGCCAAAGCTGCCATCTTAAAAGTGCTAAAATGCTCATCTACCCGTCCCAAGGTCTTTCTCATACAAGCATTGACATTCTTTCCTCTGTATTTTTTTCAGTCCGAAGGAGAAAAAGGGATCGTACTAGCCTCCATTTAAACATTCCTGTGTAATACAACTTGAAGGTGAATGTTTTGCAAGGTTAGATGCATCCTCCTTAATGACACCAAGGTTAGATGCATCCTCCTTAATGACACCAAGGTTAGATGCATCCTCCTTAATGACACCAAGGTTAGATGCATCCTCCTTGGTGACACCAAGGTTAGATGCATCCTCCTTAATGACACCAAGGTTAGATGCATCCTCCTTAATGACACCAAGGTTAGATGCATCCTCCTTAATGACACCAAGGTTAGATGCATCCTCCTTAATGACAACAAGGTTAGATGCATCCTCCATAATGACACCAAGGTTAGATGCATCCTCCTTAATGACACCAAGGTTAGATGCATCCTCCTTAATGACACCAAGGTTAGATGCATCCTCCTTAATGACACCAAGGTTAGATGCATCCTCCTTAATGACACCAAGGTTAGATGCATCCTCCTTAATGACACCAAGGTTAGATGCATCCTCCTTAGTGATACCAAGGTTAGATGCATCCTCCTTAATGACACCAAGGTTAGATGCATCCTCCTTAATGACACTGAGGTTAGATGCATCCTCCTTAATGACACCAAGGTTAGATGCATCCTCCTTAATGACACCAAGGTTAGATGCATCCTCCTCAATGACACCAACACTAATCTCTCAAGTTTTCAAATCAATGAATTAAGCAGTCAATCAGTCAATCACCTAAAAAGTCACAGTGACCTAGTTTTGGCCATCAACGATAATCTATTTTCTGGAGGAAAGTTTCCTCTATTACAAGAAATCACATGGAGAAAGAGGAGAAAAGGATTTATTCAGATGTCCATGTACTGCACGACACTACGGTGCTTATTTACCAATCACCCCAATGTCTTTTGGAGGCATACTCTGTTCAGTGTTTCAAGGAAATGTCAATAATGCCATGCTGTTTGGTAATGGCCAGTGTTGCGCAGTGGATCGTGGGATTTCCCCAGCAGTGGAGGCTGGACTGGGCTGTCGTGGCTGGAGCTGTATTGCCATGGGGCCATCTGCCCCCCCCCCCCCCAATGGCTCACATGTCACTCTGTGACAAGACAACATTATTGATTCACGCCAATACATCCGCTTCTGTGTGTGTGTGTGTTTTATGCGTGTGTGAATGGCTACTATTTGGTCAGTGAACCTCATTAACGGTTTGGCTTACTCTTCATGCCATTGTGTCCCTGAGAGATGATGGAACGGCTATGATACGGCACGTATTATTAATTTTACATTGTACAGCAGTAGCCAATAGCAATTGTTGCCCTAGAAATAATGAAAAATATGACATTTTCCCTGCCAGCCTTTTTGGAACAGGTCCCAAAATATCTTGCGTAGCCAGCTACTGGGCAGAACCATTCAACCTTCCCCACGTTGATATATAATGGGACATTGGAGTTTGCCCAGTGGCAAAGTCAACTTGTGTCTCAATAGACCCTCTCATTATCTAGTTCCAAGCGTAGCTATAAATATGGAACAATGTTTTTTATCTCCAACTTCAAATAGTTCATTAAAGGCACATAGATTATTTTAAGTAGGTAGGGTTTCTGTGTTGTTAGTGGTAGTGGTGCTACGATACCGTGCAGTGTTTAATTCATACAATTAAAGCGCTAAGGGGAGCAGTAATCGAAGTAATAGCAGTAATAGCAGCACATCTATATTTAGAGGCCTCTCACATGGCCCTGCATTTTTCAAGGATCTCTACTGTCACCTGACACTGCAAGCCAGGTCTTGAGGTAATAAGCGAATGTGTGTGTTTGTGTGTGTGTGCGTGTGTGTGTGTGCGTGTGTGTAAGATATCTCCCCTTCACTACATCAGCAGCCCTGGGGCTCTATTTGATGGACATCCATTTAGTGTCAAGAGTTTATGGTGCCCATATATTATTCATCTATGGTAATGCCTAAGAGCAGAACAGCACAGCATAATGGAACAATAGGTCAATAGACACAAGCACACATAAACAACCAGGTTAAATACATAGTGCTCTTGACACACACACACACACACACGGAAACAGACACACAATCTACTGCTCTGGTGGTCTGTGTATGAACTATTCATGGCCTGGCCTGAAGCGATTGTCCACGAATGAACAAACCGTCCAGCGCCGTCCACACCCTTGGCTGTTCTGGTCACTCAGGAAAGCTACACCCAGGACCTCTCTCATTATTTATGTAGTCAGTTCCTGAGCTGCAGACATTCCAATGACTCTCCTGAGAAGAGGCAGAAATAAGCACAGGATAGGAGGGGTGTGGAGGGCCTGGGGGAGAAGAGAGGAGGCAAAGGACCAAAGGTCATATCCTCTCACACTGAGAGTGCACTGTAAAAAAGGCTACTTAACCAATTGCCTAATCAGCATTATTCTGTGAATTGAGTAGACTTCAAAAGGACAAACATTTGACTTAATGTGTTAAAGTTTGTGAGATGCAGAGTGGGGGAAGGGATGATCTCTGTATGTGTGGTTCCCACCGTGAAGCATGGAGGAGGAGGTGTGATGGTGTGGGGGTGCTTTGCTGGTGACACTTGATTTTATTTAGAATTCAAGGCACACTTAACCAGCATGGTTACCACAGCATTCTGCAGCGATACGCTATCCCATCTAGTTTGCGCTTAGTGGGACTATCATTTGTTTTTCAACAGGACAATGACCCAAACACACCTCCAGGCTGTGCAAGGGCTATTTGACCAAGGAGAGTGATGGAGTGCTGCACCAGATGACCTGGCCTCCACAATCATCCAACCTCAACCCAATTGAGATGGTGTAAAGGGTGTGTGCTGGTGGCAGGGAAGTCAGGCGCAGGAGAACCAACGTGGTATAAACGGAGTCGTTTAATAAGTGCTCACAAAACTCAGAAAACCAAAATATAAACATAATAAAAGTGGGTACAAAACCCGTCGCACACCAGAACATAACTTGCACATAACATACAATCAAACAATCACAGACAAGGACATGAGGGGAAACAGAGGGTTAAATACACAACATGCAATTGATGGGATTGGAACCAGATGTGAAGGAAGACCAGACAAAACCAATGGAAAATGAAAAATGGATCAGCGATGGCTAGAAAGTCGGTGACGTCAACCGCCGAACACCGCCTGAACAAGGGGAGGGACCGACTTCGGCGGACGTCGTTACAGATGGTTTGGAAAAGCAGCCAACAATTGCTCAACATATTTGGGAACTCCTTCAAAACTGTTGGAAAAGCATTCCTTATGAAGCTGGTTGAGAGAATGCCAAGACTGTGCAAAGCTGTCATCAAGGCAAAAGGGTGGCTATTTTGAAGAATCTCGTTTTGATTTGTTCAAGACTTTACTGCATGATTCCATATGTGTTATTTCATATTTCTGATTTCTTCACTATTATTCTATTATAGAAAATAGTGAAAATAAAGAAAAAGTAGGTGTGTCCAAACTTTTGACTGGTACTGTATATATATTCTGGTAGATGGAAACAGCCC